>NC_051157.2:94615232-94675231 GCF_013339745.2 Dermacentor silvarum
AAGAGCAACTGCACAGCATTTATAAGTTTGCTCATTATGTCATGATGGTGTAAGAAAAGTGTACAGAAGCATTTCTCTTATTTATAAACAAGGCATAAGACACAGTGCTTTAACAGTTTTATTGACGCAAGCAGTTGTTGCGTTATGGTTCTGAAATAAACTGCATGCCCTTCTTGCAATGCAAATAAAAGGGGAACCCTACTCGCGTAAAAAATGTCCAGCGCTTTGGAGTTTAAAGTAAATATGCAATTATGTTGTACACATTGTTTACGGTGTGCCGGGGTCGCTGTGTGCTCATTCTCCTTTCCTTGTCGATCTTCCGCAGCCGCGGTCCAGGTAATCTGCCATGTGCTGATGGAGGATTTCTTGATGTCAGCTGTGCACGTTGCTTCCTCGCGCTTTCTTTCTCTTTCTTCTTTTCGAGCTTCGCGTCTGTTCGTTCATTTTGTGCATCTCATCAAAAAACATCTTCATATGCTTCATACGGTCAGTACTTGGCCGTTGATTTCTTGGGCGTGCACCTTTGGGTGTAGTACCATCACAATGAAGCCTGCAATTTTCCACTTGCTCTGGAAGTGCTGTGTTGATGAAGCCCTGGCTATTGTCATCTAGGTTTGATGATACTGATGACACGAGGTTTGGGTCCTCCGCAGTGGCATGTGCAGCAGAAGGTACCCTCTTGTATGTCACTTTGTTTACTCCCCGAAGAACCTCTGGTTCTAGGCTGTCATCTATAGCTCTAATCGCTGCAAACTCTTCCTCAAACACCACATTGCAGCGTGAATGGCCAGACGTGTGATTGTTGCGATCTTCATTGCGTTTGCGTTTCGCAATGGTTTAAAACGAGTCTCGCACTGAATACCAGTTCGCACAACATTGAGTAAAGCAAACATATCACGCCAATTTGCTCAAACATTTCCCTCTTGCATTTAAACTTCTTCATTGGCCCCACAGATGGCGCATACTTGGCATAATAATCAAGAAGCAGCTTTGTCTCTCCATCACTCCAGGTAGCTGTAAATAGATGGGAAACGTTTCAGATAAAGTGACAGGCAACTGCGAGTCACAGTTGTTAAGGTACCATTGTATAAAACAAGGTTTGTTGCACAAAAAGCCAAATGTACAGTAAACTTTGTTAATGAACTGAAGAGGTGTAGGGCACTGCTACAATATTCTGTGAGGTGCACCTCCAGACTGCCTTGAAAGAGAAAAGTTACCAAAGACACCATTACATAATGCTGCTCTCAATGAATACGAACAGCGCCGTCACTGTTGCGTTACCTCTTTGAACAAGGATACATTGGAGGCGTTAAGCATTGCGGTGGTAATGGAACGAATACAAAGTAACATTAAAGAGCAACACTTTAGGCTAAAGTGATGATGAATGTAGTGTTTTGTGGCGCAAGGGCCACGTATGGTCAGTCTTTAGACTTGAGACTAAAGTGTTGTCTGCTAGAGTATGTGCGTTGCTTGATAGATGAAGAATGCAGTGTAAAACTTTCCTAAAGGAATTATGTATCTGGAGATGGTGTCAGCATGTGAGGGTGACTAGACTGCATTCAAAGCGTTTTAACACATTACAGCAGTTTTTAAAAGTAAGTGTTCTGAAGACTAACTCAGGTTTCAACAGCGCCAATAAAACAAGGACGCGAAGAAACAAATAGCACAGACAAGCGCTGACTGCCAACTGGAGGTTTATTTGAAGTTCTTCAGCCATTTATACCTTTTCCGGCAAAGACACGCGTACACTAGTCACATAAACATCTGCAAAATCCACATCATAGTATGTCATGCAAAAAAAGTATTTCTGTCTCCAACAAATCGAGATTATGTCGAGCTTTTTTGCATGCCAGATTATGATGTTTCTGATTTTGCCGATGTTTAAGTGACTGGTGTGCGCATGCCTATGCTGAAAAAAGTATAACTGGCTGAAGAACTTGAAATAAACTTCCAGTTGGCAGTCAGCGCTTGTCTGTGGTAGTTGTTTCTTGGTGTCCTTGTTTTATTCACGCTGTTCAAACCTCAGTTCTAGATATGAACCAACTAGCTCTCATGAAGACTTTACTGAAGTAGTTATTGTAACGAGCTGAAAATGTTTACATATACCATTTACAGAAGAGGAACCACGAGATTGTCGATGTTTCTCTATTGCTGGATCTCCTGACAGGTCATCAGTTGCTGCACTGCCTGTGGAACAAAACAAAAAGGCACACCTTTTATACGAGGCTACTTAATTTCTATACAAATTGAAATAAATGAGCAGATCGAGCAGTGAGCTTAATGTACGCAATTTTTACCGAAACTAATTTCACATAACACAACTGATAACTTGGCTAGTTGGTAAAATATGCCAGTAACCATTAATATCTACTGAAGCAGCATGATGTTATGTGCAAGACGAGGAGTAGACATAGGCATCATATTTTCACAACACTTAGGGAAAAGGAGAAGCTAGTTGTGCAGTGTGAATAGATATGAATTTCACAGGCATTAAAACGTCCATGATGAAGCACTGTGTAATGAACAATGTGCACCAATGTGTTCGGTGTGCAAGCCTAGACAGTTGTAAGTGAGCAACCCCAATTTTGCCTTGTCAACTAGTTCAAACAGCTGCGTCTATGCAAACCGTGCTGAATTACTGACACATTGTCGTTACATAATTATGTAGTTCAATGGGTATCATATATGCTGTGCCAGATTTTCAACTTCAAATGACTGCAAAATTGAAACAGAGTGTCAGTGTTAAGAAACAATAGTAAAATGACGTGTGAAAATCCTTAATATCTAGGATGGCTATGGATGGATCGTGGCCCTTTGCTTTTCATTATAGCTAAACTGTAAGCACACTACAACCTGACACTGCACTGCAGCGTTTCACATTTGGGATGCGATAGGCACAAACAGTACATATGCGAAAATGCACGAATGGAAGTGCATGCCCACAATCTCAAAATATGGGTACACAATTGCTATAATAACACAGGGTACAGAACATACAGAAGGTAAACCTAGCAAAACAAATGATTACACATGTCAAAGTGAAAAGCTAAACGCTCCTTCAAAATGCATTTATTTTACAAAGATAGCCATTCTCACATATGAACAGAACTTTCAGCATCCCAGGCAAATGCCTTGTAGAATAAAAGTGCACTGCAACATCTAGACAAGCAAGAGGCAGCTTCAGGCTTCCACACTTACTTGGCAACTTTAGCTATGTGCCAAGACACAAAAATATTCAAAGCGCTTTCGAGACATGACATCCCAACACCTCCACTTTCAGGGAATATTCATGGCTGTTGCTTTGCATAAATTCTTACATACCAGTAGCAGGAGTGCTACAGCCTGATTGCAGCAACGGTAAGATATACCAGCTTTTCACCCATGCTTGGAGAATTCATGTCTACAGCCGTTTTTTTTCACGGAACAACAACATATACACTGCAAGCGCACACGCCAGATAAAAGCAGCAGTTGGCGAGTATCGTCAGCCCAGTTAGCAAAAACATGCCAGCGCTGCATCGTTTACGTCAGTACTCAGGGGATAGCTACGACACTCGCTATTTTAACCGGCCCACTGCGTCGCCACAAATAAACTGTTTACGCTAAATGGTTTCAATAAACAGTGTTTCAATAAAGATTGTTTGTCAACACTAGTGTTAGGCTTACACGCGTACACGACTTCAACAGTATCTCTCGTTACGCAATCGTAAGGAAAGAGGCTCGCGATTAATGGAATGCACGTTAAAAACCTCACGTGGTCACAATACCGAGTCTACCGCCTACGGGATCCTGCATAATCATATCGTGGCTCTGTGAAGTTAAGCCCCAGAATTTCATCATTTTCAACTAATGACAGCGGCACGAAATTCCGGCAACAAAGCAGAGGTCAATACAACGGCATTGTTACGGCAAAGTTCTGAAATACAACCACTTTGCAGCAGTTCAAGTATTCACAGTATTCACACAGATGTTTAGTGTAGTAGTTAACAAAAACTTACCGCCCGGAAGCATTGTCCGAAAAAGAACCTGCGCAATTGTTGGCGACGGTGCTCTGGATTCCACCGTCGCACCCAAGCCGGTCGCGGTAGCACCAAACTACAGTGTACTAGAAGGGGGCAGTGGGCTTACTCTCTGGCGGAGGCTATGCGATGCGGCGGCTCCACGAATGTCGCAAATATGAGCTTCTCCGATAGCCCGAGCGGCGGCGCTGGAGTCGGTGTCAATGGAACGTGGGTGCGGCGGCGCAGCTGCCTAGTGCCCGCCCAGTGCCCGATCATATTAGTTGGAGTTGCTGAGCTGCGTTGTTTTTAAAGACGATAGTCTTTCTTGGGGAACTTAAACGCTGAAAATTTGGTCTGTCTGTCTGTCTGTCTGTCTGTCTGTCTGTCTGTCTGTCTGTCTGTCTGTCTGTCTGTCTGTCTGTCTGTCTGTCTGTCTGTCTGTTTGTCTGTCTGTCAACCGATTCAGCCACCCGGCCAAAGTTGGACCACTTGCTTACCGCCCACACTACTTAAACTGGTACGGCTGTTCATACTTGTGAACGTTATCGATCAAAAAGTAAATATTACGCATATCTGAGGCGCAACATCACTAGGTAAGTATTAGGAGGTGTGTTCCTTTAATAGAAAATACATAGATACGTAACTCTAAAGACCCTAGTTTCTTAAGCTGCGCTGAAAATGCCATGCTATGCGCGCCGACGAACGACGTCTGCCACGAAGGGAGGGAACCCTCTGCACAAGCTCGTGTTTCCCCGACTGCGCGCCGACGAGCGCCCTCTGCCATGGAGGAAGGAAACCCTCTGCAAAAGCTCATGTTTCCCGATGTATTGCCAGATGGCGTCCATGTCTCACGCAGCGCCTCCTCAATTTTATCAATGCCAGCCAGATGCGGCCGATTCCGCCTCCTCAATTTTATCAATGCCAGCCAGATGCGGCCGATTCAACATAAAGGAAGCGCTGTCTGAGGCAGGGCAAAACATAAATGGCCGCTTGATGAAATACAACCCACTCTACAAGACATGCCCAGACAACGCAGGGAAAAGACCGACGACCAAATTGCAGCGGAGAAGCGCCGGCGTGCCGACGCTCGTCGTCTCAAGCGTGCCCAGGAAACGTCCGAGCAACGAGCCGAGCGGCTAGCGCAAGGAGCTTGGCAAGCAAAAGCGAAGTGCCTACAACCCAGTTTGGAACGGCTCTCGACCACGTCTTCCAACGCGGGCTAAAGAACGTGGAAGTACTGAAGTACGCCTCCTACTTCAGCGTACACAGACCTCTGCTCTGCTTGGTTGCCAATGCGTCGGAGGACGAGGGATGTCATGGTGACACTCAGTGTGCTTGTGGTACCAGTGCCAGTGTGGAACGTGATCGTGCCTCACACCCTGGCGTCACCGGAGACGGGAAGGCGTCTACTTCGGCGCACCAGTAGTACATGCGCACAGCCATTGACCCTTCCACGCAATAAAATACATTCATGTCTCACAAATGGTTCTTCTTTGCAAACTATCATGCTATACAGTATACCACACGCGACCGAAACATTGCTGACATATCGTGGAGGTACGAACACATGGCATGCCAGCAGTGATAATGCGGTAAAATGAAATCTGTTCAAACAAACCTCCATTGCATTTATCATGCCAGGACGGAAATGGTACGAGAACAGCATCACGGGTGGCCGCGGATCAGACCAGCACTCATGTAGTACGGCCGGCAGAAGACTATCGTCTTTCGACGACATTTGCAGCGAAGCACGCAGATACGCGGCCATTTTTTTCTTATGTCGCACTTTATTCATTTATCTGTATCCTAAAAATTACCACAAGGGGCAAGCGCCGCAGCTTGATGGCCTTGCAGCTGTTTCATCACTGATCATACGTTGTTTCTGCTAGTAGCTCGCAGTCCTAGTGACATAAGTCGACATTGAGATAGTGAGATGGGTTATTTGGTTGCTGTGGTCGGCGGCGGCGCTTTGTCAATTTTCCACAGCTCTAAATGTTATCTTAGATATTGACCCATACTCAAAAAATATGCTCTGCTTTCATGAATAATACAATAGAAACCTAGGTGGGGTGATGAACTTAGGAAATTCGCAGGCGCTGGTTGCAATCAGCAGGCGCAAGACAGGGGTAATTGGAGATCGCAGGGAGAGGCCTTCGTCCTGCAGTGTACATAAATATAGGCTGATGATGATGATGATACGTAACTACTTTCACTTATCCTATGACATTAGGCGGGCACAGCCTCTGCGGTAACCTGTAGTTTGGTTCAGAAATCAAATAGTCCTGATAAATATTTTTACTGTATTCGTAGACATCATTTCTAAATGCTTAGAAAAGTGCATAAGGAACAGCCTGGCCTTTTGACATTTGAATGCAGTTTCTAATAATAATTAGTAAACGTTATACAGATGTGACGCTTATTTTGGAATCTATTTGAAACGAGGTTTTCATGAAGCTCGTTTTATTGAATGCGATAAAAGCTCGGCGTTCGGCTTTATGCATGCTCGCACGTACATGCTCGCGTTTTAAAAGTCATACCTAGCAGAAGCTTGTTATGGGCCGTGACTTGCGTGTTGCACCTCAGTGCTCGCAACGTACATGTGAGTGCACAGACTGCGCACTTACTCATCCCTTAACTGCACCCGTGTGCATTACCAATTGGACTTCCCATTTGACATCTTTCTGAATCTAATTAGGCTTCACATTGAAGCACGTTCTTCTTTCGCTAATTTTGGGAACTATCCGCAATTTATTACGCTAAATCCAATACTGGTCTGTTTGACACTGGATCCGGAAGGGTTAAAAAAATCCGATGAATATATTGTGCTCTCTCATTTTTGAGATCAAGTGCTTTTGCAGTTCATTTGAAGAGGCAGACATTGCACGTGGCGATTTTATATAGTGATTCATTGTACTATTACGAAAACGCAGGTGCGCTAAATGGCGCTACATTTTGTGGATCGATTTTGTGCTATATAAGCCTGTTGTCTGTGCCCTATCGTTAAAAATACCGACCGACCGAAAGACGCAAAACCATGGTGGGTTAGGTTAAAGAAATCCGCCTCCATTCTGCCTTGTGAAAATGTGTGTACAGCGAACCTGGTGCTGACATTAGATGACGTTACACGAGCACCGCCACCACAAACGACGTACGTCACACGCGCACACATGTGTGCGGAAGTGCAGCGTACATCCTCATTCTTCTAGGTCGTCCTCCAACACAAGCGCCTCATTGAAGAAAATAATTGTTTAAAATAAATTGCGTCACAAAATGCATCAAGTACGACATACACACGAGCTGCAGACATGGTAACTTCGAAATGTTATTGAAATATACGAGAAAACATCAATCTGTTGGGCGGAAACTCAAACAAAAGCCCCTTTTCCAGCTGCCGATTTTTGGGTGAGGACGCCACGAAAAACCTCGACCAACTAGAGGCTAACAGCTTCCCTGGAAAAGGCGTTGGTTTGCACTAAGTATGATACGTCAGCGTAGGCGCTACATCATTTGAATAACACCATTCTTTACTAAAATTTGTCGTTTCTACACCCTTCTCAGAATTCTGTATACCTACTTTTAAAACCTAGACGGATGAACGATGTTCACTCAGTTATTTCTTGGGTTTGTGTGCCTGTGTTGGTAGAAGATATGAAGTGAACAAGGGTGGCTATAACAGCTTATAGGTAGATCATCTTGATGCTACAAAGCACGTGGAAAGAAGTGAACACAAATTAAGTCTTATGTCTTTAACAGAACCCTTTTGAACCAAGGATTGTGAGGAAGGGCTTGCAGTTAAAAAAATGTCCTCGTTGTGAAATAAATTATTAAGCTGGTAACTCAGCTTTGCATGTTAGTATTTTTAGCTGGCTGATTATTATTACTGAGGTAATGTGAAATGCGTTAAAGCGGGGCAAAATGAGACATATATTTAAAAGAAAATAGTGTAAAGTGGCCCCATCTCGTTCCACTGGGTATAACTGGTGTGGAAAAATTATAAAAAAGTCAAAAGATAGCAGTCGCAGTTTCACCCGAAAGGCGAAAAATTGATTGCGATAGCAAATTAGTGGACAGCTATACAAAGCAAGGATAGTAGTTTTATCGGCTATATAAATGTGTAAACATAGGCACACTAACCCAATTCACAAGCGTGGTGTCACGCGCGCACAAACAAACATGAACGCATCTCACTCCATGACCGCGGAAACTATCTGTCGAAACGCTGGAATGAGTCAGCGCCGCAGCAACAGCGAGCGAATTGAGATTCATGCCGGCACTCGCATCAACGCGATCTCAGCCGCGAAATGACAGGGAGGGCGGACTCTGCTCCCGCCACAGATGGCTTTCAAGATAGAGCCGCGTGGGCGGGCGCTCGCGGTGCACAATGCCCCCCCTCCCCACGGAGCCTTGCGGTCCAGCGGGAGCGCGCGGCCTCAGTAAAGCGCGGCTGCTCCACCTCCCTACGCTCCCTCCTGAGCGTTATGCGAGACTGGAAGGCTGCGCGCTTCCTTCTCTGCTTCCTTCTCTGCCTTCCCTTTCGCGCATCGCACGCTTTCACTCGCACATACACCATACGGCGCGCGGCGACGTTTTATTGCGATAGCAATTATATGGACACTTCAACGAGATTTCTGCCGTCGGCGTCGCCGTCGCCATGAGGTTCCGTATGGATAAAATCTTCGCCGCGCGCCGTATGCCCGAGCGGAAGCGGGAGGGGACGCGCGCTATCAGGGAGAGCGAACGCACTCTATCTCCCACGCGCAAGCAAGGAAGCGGAAAGCCAGCGCCGGAGGAAGCGGGGGGGGGGGGCGCACTTCTACTCTGCCAATAACCGCGCTCGTCTCTCGCCCGCACCGTCTCTTATCTCCACACGGCTCTGACCTTTATGCGCTGTGCATTCGCCGCTCAGTTTCCGTTGAAGGGATAGACCGCGCGTACCTTCACCCGCTGCGGCGTATGCTCTTGCGGCCAGCGTTTTGACAGTCGTTGTCTGCAGTCATTCAGTGTGATCTATTCATGTTTGTTTGTGCGCGCTCACACCACGCTTGTTCATTCAGTTAGTAATAGTCAGGCCACATTTTCCAACGCACGCTACACATGCAATGCTGCCCGGATCGGCAGTGCAGCGCTACAGGTGTGTCCCTTCGCACGCGCTGCCCACGGCAAGCGCTTCTCATCAACAGCACCGTTTCACACGCGCCTTCTCGTGGTCATCGAGTCTCTCTTCATGTCGGTCTATTTACGCCGCCACACACCTGCTTACTTAATCAGCTCATGTTTACTCATATTGCTACCAAAGCCGCTCACCTTACTTCGTATGACATTGCTGTGTTGCTATCGCATTCATTGCTTCGCCCTTAGGGTGAAACTCTGACATTTTTTATCGCCCTTAGAGTTTATATGGAACCTCACGGCGACGGCGACGGCAACGACGACGCTATCGGTAGAAATCCACTTGGAGTGTCCATAAGATTGCTATCGCTATAAAACGGCGGCTACAATCCGACCAAACCACAATGCATATGTAGAGATGAGACGCAGCCTACTTGCAGGCGCAGGCGCCAGTTGCAGAGAAATAGAACACTGAAAAACAGTCAGGCATGCCGTGAAGCCTTTGGACACGGGTAAGTATAATATGCCTACGGGCCGGCGGCGATTTGCCGTTGAAACTGATATGGTGGCTTCTGACTGATACGTAGTTGTTGCATGAAAATATTTCTTCAAAACATAAATATAAAAGAAACGCGAAAGTAATTGTAACTATAGATCATAAATATAGATTTCGTCTCATCCAAGAAAAATAAACAGTCTGGGATGTTTCTTGGATATTAATCGTTTCCAGGTGCCATTCAATAAACATTGGTTATTTTATTAGTATAACTAGTACAACATATGACAAAAGTGCTGCTTCCAGAGTTACTTTGATAAACAGGACACACCTTCGCGCTCTTTTACTTGGCGATATAATTATAACTGCAGACCACTGCATCGAAGTGACTGATCATCATCATCATCAGCCTATGTTTTATGTCCACTGCAGGAAGAAGGCCTCTCCCTGCGATCTCCAATTACCCCTGTCTTGCGCTAGCGTATTCCAACTTGCGCCTGCAAATTTCCTAACTTCATCATCCCAACTGGTTTTCTGCCGACCTCGACTGCTCTTCCCTTCTTTTGGTATCCATTCTGTAACCCTAATGGTCCACCGGTTATCCGTCCTACGCATTACATGGCCTGCCCAGCTCCATTTCTTCCGCTTAATGTCAACTAGAATATCGGCTATCCCCGTTTGTTCTCTGATCCACACCGCTCTCTTCCTGTCTCTTAACGTTAGTCCTAAGATTTTTCGTTCCATCGCTCTTTGTGCGGTCCTTAACTTGTTCTCGAGCTTCTTTGTTAACCTCCAAGTTTCTGCTCCATATGTTAGCATCGGTATAATGCAATGATTGTACACTTTTCTTTTCAATGACAGTGGTAAACCCCCAGTCAGGATTTGGTAATGCCTGCCGTATGCACTCCAACCTAATTTTATTCTTTCTGTAAATTTCTTTCTCGCGATCAGGGTCCCCTGTGAGTAATTGACCTAGATAAACGTACTCCTTTACAGACTCTAGAGGCTGACTGGCGATCCTGAATTCTTGTTCCCTTTCCAGGCTATTGAACATTATCTTTGTCTTCTGCATATTCATCTTCAACCCAATTCTTACACTTTCTCGATTAAGGTCCTCAATCATTTGTTGTAATTCGTCTCCATTGTTGCTGAATAGGACAATGTCATCTGCAAATCGAAGGTTGCTGAGATATTCGCCGTTGATCCTCACCCCTAAGCCTTCCCAGTCTAAGAGCTTGAATACTTCTAAGCATGCAGTGAATAGCATTGGAGAGATTGTGTCTCCTTGCCTGACCCCTTTCTTGATAGGTAACTTTCTACTTTTCTTGTGGAGAACCAAGGTAGCTGTGGAATCCTTGTAGATGCTTGCTAAGATATTCACGTATGCCTCCTGTACTCCTTGATTACGCAATGCCTCTATGACTGCTGGAATCTCTACTGAATCGAATGCCTTTTCATAATCTATGAAAGCCATGTAGAGAGGTTGATTGTACTCCGCAGATTTCTCGATTACCTGATTTATGACATGGATATGATCAATCGTAGAATATCCCTTCCTGAAGCCAGCCTGTTCTCTTGGTTGGCTGAAGTAAAGTGTTGCCCTGATTCTATTGGAAATTATCTTGGTGAATATTTTATACAATACTGAAAGCAAGCTCATGGGTCTATAATTCTTCAGTTCTTTTACGTCTCCCTTCTTATGGATTAGTGTAATGTTGGCGTTCTTCCAGCTCTCTAGTACACATGAAGTTGTGAGGCATTGCGTAAAAAGAGCCGCAAGCTTTTCAAGCATGATATCTCTTCCATCTTTGATTAAATCTACTGTTATTCTATCTTCTCCAGCAGCTTTTCCCCTGGTCATGTCTTTCAAGGCCCTTCTAACTTCAGCGCTAGTTATAGAAGGAGCCTCTGACTGGTAGTGGACCACAGAGTATTTGTAGTGAACGATGTCCTCTCCAGGAGTTTCAGTTACAGCATGTTGGATCCAGGAGGACGGATCTAGACTGATCTGTGGGAGATGGTAAGTTGTATATCCTCATCCAGCAAGTGGGCGGCCTGTTTCTGGTTCTGATACATTTTTGGGGAGTCTGCGAGGTTGTTACATTGATCTTTGCCATAGAAGCTCTCACAATTTTAGCTATGCTGTGGCAGCGACAACCTTGCATCGACACCTGCTATCATGGAGCTCGACTGCTCTACATATAAATGCTTGTGCAGTTGTGTCTGGGGCTTGGGCTGTCAAAATAACCGCGTTACTAAAATACAGCGATCGATCCAGGATGCTTGGTACATCGCCGAAGAACACCAGGTCAGGTTACATGAACCGACGAGCACCAACTTGTGGTAGATGCAGATGGCGTTGTCTTCAGATAGACCTTGGCATCGAGCGCGCAAATGCATGAATGGGTTGTCGTATGCAGAGGGAGACCCGAAAACCGTTAGCAGCAGCTCAGATGAGTACTTCCATGACCAGTACGTGTAAGCTTCGGCGGTTCCTGGAAGCTTTCCCTCGACAAGCGCTCGTTTTACACCGTTTGACCAGCCATCACTGTCACCCAATGAGTCGACTATCTGTAGCAACCACGCTCTTGGAATCCATGAAATTCTTGAACGAAATTCTTGAAAATCAGAAGGCAGAACCCCGAGTGTCGCAGTGGACTTCAGTGTTTGTGGCAATGTTTAGACGAGCCGAGTGTTTCACAGCGCCGCTCTTAGGTGCCCGGTCCTCCGTTGAGCGTCGGCGTCGGCGTAACCGAGCGAACGAATGAAAATGAAAGACGACTACACCAAAGAGAGTGCAAGAAGGAAAGCGGAGGAGGAGAGTACGGGGAAAGGGTAAGGAGAAAAGCGGAGTGCCGCTCGAGACTCATTTCGCGGGGACGACCATTACGACATGGCGCCAGAGTAAACGAAGCTTCGCCTGTCCACCGATGACGCCATCGAAAAGGCATGTGGCGAGCGCGTCCTTCCTTCCTTCCTCCATGCCATATATAGAAACAAAGCGCTGCTTGAGCGGAGGTCTGTCTGCGGCGGCTGCTGTGAATTGCACCCGCACGGCACCCAAGCGCCGCCTCTCCCAATCTCCGAACTAGCGAGGCAGTCGGGCCACACTGCGATTCGTTTGCAAATGCCGCACAAGACTTACTGTCTGCTCTAGCCACCATATTGCGAAATGAAAACATGGATAGAGCTGCGCTCAAGCTTCGCATTAGGGAGCATCGTAATCGTCGGCGAACTTTAGATTTGCTTACTATTGAGAAACCGGCCGAGGAGTCATAAGCGGCGTTCTCGCAATCACCGGCTCTTGCATTTGCCATGGGATTCATGCCTGGAAAACAGTAGTTTCGGAGCGGCAGGAACATGATCCCAGACAATTCAACGACTCCCGATGCTAAGTAGTCAACGCCGGAGATCGCTAAACCTTTGTACACTGCGTCATTGACCTGAAACAGAGTCCGCTGCCAAGCGGAACGCCTGTGTTACTCTGAATTCCTCTTTCTCCTCGTTCCGCCAGTTAGCTATTCTGTGCTATTCGTCCTTACACTACTTTTTTCTTGCTGCAACTTTAATAAAATCTTAGCTCAACACAGTATTTATGAGTGTTTTGTCTGTGGTTGCACTATCATTGGTACAAATTACGTACAAAATACACTATTTTGCTCTCTGCCAACATCACAAGGTGTTTACAACTGATTTTGTTCACAACGATTTAAACTACTAACTTTACAGAGGCATCATATACTCAGTATAAAAGTAATTATTTGTTATTTTTGATGGACACAGCCAGAGTTGCCAATTTAATGTGGAAACATCATGAGATAATTTATTATTACGTGAAACAAAACTAAAACTTCACTCATAAAGAAACAGTTGAAGACTTGATAATTCGCTTCCCTTTTTAAATTCAACAGGCGCTTTATCGAATTTGTTTTAAAATCCCCAAATCAACTAGTAAATGAAAGGAACGAGACTCTGGCTTATTTGGTACCACCGCAGAATCAGAAGCCAGAATGGGGTTAAAGTACGCCTATGTGACGAAAAGAAATGTTTGTGAAATGAAAGTAATGATACACGGTGCACCAGGACTTTCTCAGCGAGGTAAAATTTGCAGTACCGATCTCAGCAAAAGCAAGTGACTTACTCCGTGTGGACTCTCCATTAATGTCCATCGGAGATTCCCTGTGCCTAGAAGGAGGGATCCAGTTCCCATGCTGCCGAATAGATCACGTCTTTAGGATGCGTCTTCGAGGACCAACTCAACGATGTCTAAGAGGGCAGCGTCGAGTTGTGCTTTCTTTTCCGGTGACCGGATGAAAGATGATCAGCCTTGACAGCGGGGGATAAAAGCAACGTTTTTAGCATTGCATTGCCAGCTCGCAAAATAATCCTGGGATTTAACGGTCCCGTGGATGGTCGGGGACGTGCGCATCGTAATCTTTGGATTCTCCGCACACGGGAGTGATTGAGCTGCAAGATGTCAATGAAACCCAGTAGTTCTTATTCAGTTTGTTGTTGTCAGCTTCTTTCGTGTGATGCACTGCAGCTATTCGGTACGACGAAGGACGGTATCCACTGCACAAGGACCAACAATATAGTATGCCATAACCTTTCCTACTCACTATGAGCATAAACTCGATGACACTGTTTTTCTTTATGCCATACGAAACGAACATAGGAACCACGAGATGACAGTGGCGTTCAGAGCTACATTCCAAACGGATTTGTACCATTTCTTGTGTGTGTAATACACAGTTAAATAAATGCGGCAGTCGTTCGCGCTTTAAACTCAGGTTTGTAAGGCACAGACATTCCCACAGTTGGTGGCATTGTTCACTGGCGAGTCAAGGGTGTATGGCTGCACATACATTTTGTCCTTTGCGTAAATAGCAACGCCTCCTGCCGTGATTCCACGTGCTGTTCGCAAACGATTCCATCATACCCATCGACTTGAAAGAATGCGTCTTAATTTATTTCTTGCAGGTATTATTATTATTATTATTATTATTATTATTATTATTATTATTATTATTATTATTATTATATAAGATGCAGGTTTCAACGCTGATGTCAGTCAGCAGCACACGACGGTTCCTACATCTAGTGCGGTGCTGTTTGATGAAGAGCTTGGCCACGAATGCCTTAGGCGCTTGAAGCCTTCCCTATCCTGCGGCCCTGACGGCATCCCTTCCGCAATTCTAAAAGCTTACGGCAGTATATTTGCTCCTGTATTGACATCTATATTTAATAACTCTTTGACTACTTCCACTTTCCCTCACATGTGGAAAACTGCTCGTGTTTTTCCTGTATTTAAGTCTGGATGTAAATCAGATGTCTCGAATTATCGCCCAATTTCTCTTCTCTGTGCTACGTCCAAGATTTTTGAGCTTGCTCTTCACAACATATTGTCTTTTACTGTGAAGAACTCGCTCATTCCGAATCAGCATGGATTTCTCACCGGCCGCTCCACTATCACAAATCTCGCAAGTTTCATGACACAGATCTCCACGCCGGTACTTCAAAGGGGGCAAGTTGACACCATTTACTGTGATCTCAGCAAGGCTTTTGATGTAGTCAGCCACTCGCTGCTTCTGATCAAGCTTACGCACCTCGATGTTAACTCGTCAGTTGTGAATCTCTTGCGCAGTTATCTTCTTGACAGATCGTGTTATATTAACGTCAATGGCCAAACATCTTCTTCTTACTTGGCAACTAGCGGCGTCCCTCAAGGGTCAGTATTAGGACCACTCCTTTTTAAAATTTTTATTAATGACGTTCTTTCTGTTATTCGGAACTCTTCTTTCCTTCTATATGCCGATGACATCAAGATTTTTAAGAAAATTCACACTGTTGATGACTGTCACGCCCTGTAGTCTGACCTGTTTTCCTTTTCTAAATGGTGCAAGGATAATAACCTTACCTTGAATGCTGCTAAGACCAAAGTCATGACTTTCACAGGCAAAACAGCAAGTATTTCTTTTTCTTATTCTATAGATTCTGTGCCGTTGTGTAAGGTCTGCGAGATCAATGATCTTGGTGTACTTTTTGATGCAACCTTACACTTTTCGGCTCACACTAAACGTGTTGCAATGCGGGGTATGCGCTCTCTTGGTTCTGTATGCAGACTATCGAGGGAATTCAAGTCTCCTACACCGTTCCGCAAATTATACACAACCATCTGCCTTCCTCAACTCGAATATGCGTCGGTCGTCTGGAATGGCTCTTCTAGATCCAACAGTGACATTATAGATCGTGTCCAGAAAAAGTTTCTAAGCATATATGATCACCGCTTTGCAAACCTGGACATTGCACCCTGTACTAGCACTGTTGGATTGTCATTGCCTTCGCTTCGCGACCGACGTAATCGCGCTGACCTTCTGTTTCTCTTTAAACTCCTTCACGGTAACCTCACGTGTCCCGAACTTCTCAGCTGTGTCATGTTCCGCATCCCACGCAAGATCACCAGAGAACATAGACCTTTCCAGTGCCTGCCTGTCATCACGAACACTCAACTGTCCACAGAATACAGAATCTTTATAACGCTTACTTTCGTGAACTTGATATCTTTCATAACTCCTTGTCATCGTTCTTGTCCGAGCTTTGCCTTGTATTATAATATCATGTATTGTTCAAGTGTCCTTCTCCTCCTTTTTCTTTTGTATTTACCTTGCGCTTTGTTGTCCGTACTCTCTTCTTTTCACAATTTTTATTTTTATTCATTTATTTTTTAATGATTTTTCCCTGAGTGTCTTGTTTTTGGTTTGTAATGTATGCGTGCGCCAGCACTCAGACCTTAGGGTTGTTCCTGGGCACGTTAAATAAACATGATTGATGATTGATTGATTGATTGATTGATTATTAGGGGCGGAGTGCTTGAAGCGTGCTTCACCACCACAGCGAGTATGCCCGGTATTGCACTATATCTTGGATGTGCCCACGCTCACTTTTTTTTTATTGTTGACGCACAAACACAAAATATACATGGAGCCCTAGCCATGTACAACTTCTCTGGGAAAGGTACCTATGTCATTTTTGCTGAGTCATGCCCATGATTATGGCATGTAGCATAATCCTTTAGTGTTTCCTTCACTTAGTACCCACGTCCGAAGTCATTTCAGTGGTTTTTGAGTGTTAATCTTTTTTTTCGCTGAGTCATTGTCATTTTTGCTGAGTCATGCTCATGACTATGACTTCTACTACAATCCTTAAGTGTTTCCTTCACTTAGTGCCCTTAGTGCCCACGTCCGAACCCATTTCAATGGCTTTTGCGTATTAATTTTTTTTGCTGCGTCATTGTCATTTTTGCGGAGTCACGCCCATGATTATGACATGTAGCATAATCCTTTAGTGTTTCCTTCACTTAGTACCCACGTAATAACCCATTTCAGTGGCTTTTGAGCGTTACTCTTTTTTCGCTGTGTCATTGTCATTTTTGTGTGAGTCAGCATGACCATGACTTATGCCACCATTCTTTAGTGTTTCCTTGACTTAGTACCTACGTCCGTACCCATTTCAGTGGTTTTTGAGTGGTAATCTTTTTCACTGAGTCAATGTCATGACCTACATGACATGCATATAATGACATTTATGTCATGACCTATTACTAATATTCCTTATACACTACTGTCATACTATGCCAATTTTGGTACCTACCAAGTTAACGAAACGACCATGAGAGCACCTAGACCTAGGCGGCTGTTTCATGACCTACATGACACGAATGTCCTGATATATCATTCATATTCGTCATACACTTTTGTCATAGTATGCCAGTTTTGGTACATACCAAGTTAACGAAACGACCATGAGAGCACAATGATGTAGGCGGGTAGATAGATGGATATATACTGTGAAAGTAGCAATGTTCGCCAAGATATGCTTCGCTTATAAAAGCTGTTTTCTCCCTGTAAGGGCACTGTATTATTAAAGATCAAATGAGGTCATTCTTTATTACTTTGAGTTGCGGTAGCCCAGTCTTCACGAACACAAATATGTCCAATGTCATAATTTACCATGTGGTCGTACGTACAGGTTTCGACATTTATATAAAATTGTAGAGGCAGCGCAAGGAAATAGCAACACAGTACGTTTAAATTCTCATTGCGTATAGGGTGGACAATTAAGCGAGAACGCCACTAGTAACGTGTGCCGCATTTCGTAAGTGTTAGACGTCATTAATATTTAAGCTCTTCATACCTATGTGTGTGCTTGAAAGTTGTGTGCCAGAGGTCGTCATTAGTGATCGCGCGTCGTTTCTGTCAAATAGTCGAGAACAAGCGATGGCCATGAAAAAAAAGCAGAAAGTTCATCTGCATGACCAGTTTCGAAAGATAAAGTGCTTCTGGGGCGGTATTCTGTAAGAGTCTAGTGGATTGTCCTAGTGGATTGTCCATTTCGGCCGCCGTTGGTTCGCTGCTGCTTGATGTGCAGGAAGGTGCCAGCCAGTCTCTTCCTGCACGTCAAGCAGCAACGAATCAACGACCACCAAAATTGACAGTCCACTAGGTAGACTCTTACAGAATACCGCCCCTGGTGTACTTGAGAAAGACGCTATGGTCCGCTCTATTGCATAAGAGTCCCCTGTTAAGAGTCCCGTATTGCGTGAGGCTACGCAGAGGACTCAGTTGTACATGTAACAGCATTTCACTCCATAATGCCATATCTGCGCATTTGTTTAGGTGCATGGCCAGTTGTAGTGGAGTCCGCAAAGTAAAGCGTTACTATTTACGCGCAATAAATCGCGATTCAAGCATACTATCCTAGATGTGAAAGTATTCATGGGTTACGTAAGACGTGCCCAATTTACAAGCTAAAAGCCATCTTCCTCAAAAAAAAAAGTTTGTTGCTTGTAATCTCTTTTTGCGTCAAGTACAAGCCACATGTTCGTCAATAACATGGTAATGGTTTCCATGTACTTTTTACTTTTAATCTGTGAAACGACTGTACACATCTAGTAAATGTATTACGCTCATATATAAATGGCATAGTGATGGCAAAGTATCTGTTGGGATTCGCAATCCAGAGAAATATTGACGAGTATAAAGCTTTCATTTTAATCAGCAAGAAAGGCGAACCCTGAAAAAGTTAGTTAGAAGAAAGTGTTACATTAAATATTGCAGGTGTTGGGCAAACGCTAAATGCAGCCCCTGCATTCACCAATTATCTGCAACCAAAACAAAGAAAGGGCTGATTTCGCAAGGAACTGCGATAACAGTCTGTCGTGCAGATTTCCTTTTTACTGCGCACATACCTGCCTGCCTGCAGATATATATATATATATATATATATATATATATAGATAGATACTTTTTTTGACGACTGCTTGCCTAATCGACGGCTCAGACTGACATAGAAGGAACGGGGGGGGGGGGGGACATTTTGAAAGATTCGCTCGGCTCGAGCATGTTGATACTGCAAACTCAGCAAAGATGCTATGTCTGTAACACGTTTCCATCCACGTCAAGAACGCGCTCGTGTGAGACATACAAACTAAAAGGCAAGCGTTGAAGAAATCATCTCTTTGCCTCAGCGTCTGCCAAGTGCTCTAGCGTTTCCTCAAGAACATCGTCAGAATGTCGGCTACACCACATTGATCACATGCTTACCCTCTCAACACCGCCTGCAACCATTGTCGTTGTGCCACCAGGCGTATTGCTACCCTGATCACGTTCAGGCCATTTATGTCCCTGGACGGAGTGCTATGTTTCCCGTACTGTTAAACGGAGTCCAAACCTGGACACGCGTGTCAAACGATAATGTTTGTACCTTACTGCAGCTGTTGTGTTTCGCCACTCAAAGCCCAGTTGCGAAAGCACTGTGGGACATAAGCAGGAAATATATCAAACTTCAAAAAATGGTGTTACAGTCTCTTCCATTTATATGGAATTAAAGAAAAGCCTTTTGGAAGCTGGAATCTTGCTTCGCGTCGGAGGTGACTTGTGCCAGAGTTCCCTAACATATGCACATTAGGTAACCGAATATTACGAAATGCTGAAGGCACTCTTTGGCACGATGCAGCAGTGCTTTTTCTCTGTATATGTGTGACCATGTAGTACGTTAACCACACGTTCTATGCTTTTGTATAACACTGCAAAAATTAGGAGTATTATAAACTTAAATGATTACTGCTCGAGAAATAAGCTAACTGAGTAAATGGTGCGGATGTCATCGCCATGTACCTAAGCTGCTTGAAACGAATATACTAAATTGATGCATAACGATTATGACTATTGCGCTTATGGCTAGGCGTAACTTGGCAGGAAAACACAAACTGTACACTCCTCCCTCCAACTGCTCTAAGACATAGCTTGTTATAGAAAAATATTCTGTCGAATTATCTAACACAACGTGTGCTACGCCATGGACAAAGTAATAAAATATGGTGTCGGAGGATCGAACTAACAGAGAACTCATGACGTGAGTGAGTGTCGTTAGTGACGTGAGTGACAGTTTTGACAGTTTGTTGTGTACGTAGCTACTTAGGTACTTGTGTGTGCATTCCTCCTATGCTGTTTTCCTTAACAAACCTGGAAAACAAGCATAAACGTTCGCATTGCAAATGCATTTTGCTCCATACCGGCAGCACATAATCGAACAAAAGGACCCTTGGTCATTTGTTTAAAATCTATTTCATCAATTTTATTAATGTGCTGACATATTTATCAGAAAAATATTTGTTTCAGAAACCATCGATGATGATGTTCATTGTAAAAGCGATTAAACAATTGCTTTATGAAAGTTTTTAGTGAAGGAATCATGCACTTGATGGTGTATATTTGTTCTAGTGAGAATAATTAGGCACCGTCTATTGCATTGCTAATTAATACGTAATAGAAAACTGAGCCGGTAAGCAGCCCCACTGCAGTGGCTTCATAGGTGAACAGCATAGGTTTCTCATAAAGCAATAATTGTTGGTGTTCGGAGACGAGCGCGCCCCATTGTACTCGTCCTTTGCGCCTGCTGCAAATGTGGTGAAAGTCCGAAATGTGACCATCAACGTATCATCAACCAAGAAAGCGAGCGAAAGCGCCGAAGAAAGCGGTTCGCTTTAACAAAAATTACAAAAAAGGTGGAACCTACGTCTTGCGGGAATCGCTCGACGTGAACACATTTATAGCAGCTGCTTATATTAATGGTAACTACGTTGACGCTGCTATGTTATGATAACCTACGTGCCGTTCCGCAGTTGTCATTGTGCGCTATTGATGTTATGTTAACACCATGCGTTTAATTACAAAGCTTCTGTTACACCGCCAGGCTGAACAACGGTTTCGTTCAAAACAGTAATCGCATCTCGTCGTACATAAAGAAGGAACATGGCAGCGCCCTTGCGGTTACCAAATTTTACGCATGAGTGGTACAGGGAGCTTTTTCTCTAAACATGGTTATATTAACTCTATCACACAAAGCAATGGAGTGAGTGCAACGCGGTTGTAATACAAGGATCGGCCCATCAGTAGCTTTTGTTGCACAGCCTCCTAAATCAACCCAAGCAAACAATCATTTTAACACCCTTCCGAAGACATGTCGGGCACTGGCGCCTGGAATGTGCCACGATATCACCATGTCTGATTACTGTCTCTAGAATTAGACCAGTTTGCTCGTCTAAACACGCCGTGCACCGAAAACTGGGTAGGTAGGCAAACGCAGCTTCCAATAAAAAAAAACCAAACGGCGATCAAATAGAAAACGCCGCAAGAGTTCACTGCCCGTCAGCGCTTTTGCAGGGAAATAGGAAGCCACCGTATTGGGGAATGGGTCACCATGTTTTTGGTAGCAGCAGAAAGAAAATAGAGGAAGAAATTTCCTACCCGGAAAAAAAAAACTAAGGTACTGCCTACTTGAATTTGCATGATTCGTTGCTGCTAAAAAGAGACGAATTTATTAGGCCAGGTTTTAGCTTAGGTAGCTTTAATATACGTAATAGCACTAGCATCATTGCATGCTATACCTGCTGAAACAAAGGCACAACAAATTTTATTTCGCTCATCGGTGGTAACCTGCGATAGCTTTTATTTTCCTGTATGTTGCTGCGTCATGTACGCTAACAATCGCGTCTTCGCGGAGCGCACCTACTGCCGTTTGAATGAATAAATATAGTCTTTGAAGTTCTCAGACCCTTTTGTGCAGATTCTATGTAACTCTGCTCGGCTATGTTGTTTCATACGAATCTTTAAATTTGTAAAAGCAAAAAAAAAGGATGCCATTTCCAACAAGTATAATATAGTAATATCGGCAATATTCAAGTATGTGGTTTATTCTCTCATGTTCTCATTACGTTGCGCTACTTTTGCTTTCTCTTTATAGTTGCGTGAATGCATAGACGCTCACGCTTTCACGCGCAGAAGAGCAAAAAAAAGAAAGGAAAGTTGTTCGAATATTGCGCCTATACACACTCGAAGGCATGAGAAATTGAGCGGAGTGAGGACGCTCGTTCGTTCGCCGGCGACAAAGCTACGACGCCTGCGGTCCCTATGAGGCAAAAGAAGCAGGCTCATGCACACGGCGAAAACAAATTGTGCTTCAGAGCCCGGGGCGAGCTCCATGTCGAACGCGCTGTCAGCAGAAGCCCTTGCCTTCAATGCGGCAGTGATGAACGACCAGCCCTTCTCCCTTTCATTTCTGCCACCGTGGCCATCATCCATTAAGGCACGAAGAAGCTTGCTCGTGGATCGAAGCAAAAACACAAAAAAAAATGTCATAAAGGGAGACCAATCCTAAGACAACATAATCGCAGATAGAAAAAACGAACCGCCCCAAATGCTCAGGAGTACTTGCCAATGGCGAGATTAAAGCCTGTCTGGTGAATTGGTAACTCCTCTAATTTTGTTTTATTTTTAAATTTTTTGAACATCAATAAATGTAGCAGCTCTGAATTCCGCGCCAACCTCCGGTGGGACAAAACTTCGTTTTTCTTACGTGAGGCGGCGTTTGGAAGGTGTTTGCATCTTCCATGCAGTTTTCCGGGGTTTTTATTTTTGCACAGAAATAAAACACACTAATTCATTCAACTAATCTTAACGGTATTGTCCTAGCAACACATGTATTTTCCTGATGCTAAACTTAGTGCTCGTGGATGTATGATCCAGGATAACGAAAGCAAGACTATGTTCTGAAAAAAGCGAGAGAAGTGGCGCCCACCACGTTGCACTTATAAAGGAACAAGCAGCTTGTGTTTTGTCATCGATTGTAACTTAAATATGAAGTAAAACCCCAACGAGTCATTTTGTTACGACCGCCAACGTATACCTCAAATTGCTTATATCAGCAACTCATTTCTGATAAAGGAATGTTACATTTGCAATAATTCTCATACTTGTTAGACGTTCCCTTTACAACGGAACGTGCTTAAATCATTCCAGCTTCTTGCGAAAATTGGTTTCAACTGGGCAAGCCGCTGGCGAAGTGGCACAGCCGTGTGCTTTTCCGCTTTTGGGTCGTTTTATGCTTCCAAAGACATTATCGCGTCTTTTGAATTGTCTTTGCTTTACGATTTGTCGAGTGTCAGTTTTGCTAGAAACTATGCCTCCATGTACCTCGCCAGCAATTCTTGATACTTGCGGAGTACGTCCAGGGCATGCGACAAGACATTTGAACAATATTGCCGCTATTTATTATATATTGCCGCTATTTATTATGTTCAAATTGCAAATATTATGTTTTCATTTTTGATGTTTAAATTATTTACGATGTGTCACAACTGCTATAACCTGTACTCTTTTATGTTCAAATTGTAAAGGAGGTCCCATTGCAGTCTCTGACTTCGGGACCTCCTTCTGTATACTAACAGCCTGTAATCTTTTTACTCACTTTCAATAAAACCGATTCTGATTCTGATTCTAAAACATACACGTATCCGAGAGCTCTTTAGGCCCTGGTAGTAGTACTACATCCGTAAGCGTGAACACAAGTGCGCTTGGTTGGTGTACGCTAAAGACATCAAACGGGGTGGCAATAGTGTTGTATGCCTGTGCAATATCTCTACCTCCAGGCTGTCTCCATGTGGTGCCTTCGGTCATCGGAACGCCCACGTGTCTTCTGCTTCGGAATGCAAGGGCACGCCGAAGAAATGTTCGTTTTATCTGTGCAAGCAAGACTTTTATTTTTCTTTAAATTTAGGTCTAAAGGCCTGTTGGACGGCGTGGAATCCCAATCACTGCGGTGAGATGCATCGCCTTTAATTACGCATGTGCACCGTGTTTACTTCCGTGAAATTAAATCTCTCTCAAATTACTAGTTTGATTGCGTTAGATTTCGTTTTGTCCAGACAGAAGTAAGATGATGAACTCAATATTCCAGTTTAAGTATGTTGCACAAACGCTGTTTTTCTACCACATCCATTGTCTTGTGGATTACTGATTGCAAAATGTCACGATTCACTGGGATGTCTAAAATGATGTGGTCTTCTAAACCGAGGGCATGAGTTATTTACTTATTTCGCCCGAAACAACTTTCACTGAGCGCAATCATGTAAAAGAAATACGATTGGTGCTGAAGTCGCAAGTAATAAAATTGCTGAATCACTTTGCAATAGGCGCCATCGTAAGAACGAGAATTCGTCGCGCTGATTGCCCGATGACGGGATGACGCTTTGATGACACTTCAGGAATATGTTTGGCTGGTCACTCTTATTATTCCGCCCCCGACTAACACTTTACCGGAACTTGTTCTCACCCTCGTGTGTTATCAAAAACAAACAAACAACACATAGGGTACAGAAGATGCGCTTAAAATCAGGATTATGCTTACCCGTAGTATTTTCTGGTGACCATGATACTACAGGTTATTGTGAGGTGATACTGGTCATTTTAAAATGGCCGTCAGAATAACACAGATCAAAACTACTTGTAGATTGCCAGTTGGTCGGAGAAATGTGCTTCAAGGATTGATCGGCTTACTCAGTATGCTTTCGGTGAAAGCATTTCACAGTAAATTGATCGCAGTGGTGAAATGGAAGCAAGTTGGAGAGAAACATATATCGGCTTCTGAGACGGTCGTCGTCATTGTAGCCAAAGGTAAACAATCAATATTGATGTGGCAGAGCAAATAATTCAGAATACGGCCGGGTACAAGATGTAAACAAACAGCGCAACTTTTAGACAGACCGTAGGAAAGGAAGACACACACAAAAGTTGAACTCGCTACTAAGTGTTTATTGAAAACGTAGCGACATATATATTGAAGAATTATCATAGTGCAAGGAATAAGAAAGAATAAGAACTCATGTGCAGCAACAGAAAATCTTACTATTACAATGCCACACATTTCCGCGTGCACATACAATCAACGCGTTTCCCACTTGTCAAGATACTGTATTTTCCTGTTGGTACTATTGATGGATGGCTGATGCATCTACCTTCTGCATGAGCATAGAAGGATGAATAACGAATGGACTCTACTTAACCTGGACTGCCATGCGTGCCGATGTGCGCTTGACTTAAGTAATACTAACATAATCGCGAGGTATAAATATAGTGTAACCACTTGATAATTGAAGCTTACCATGTTCACAAATCACAAGACAGACGCATCAGCCATTCATCAATCGGACTAACACAAAAATACCTACAGTATCTTGGCAAATGGCAAACGTGTTGATTGCATGGGAATGCGGAACAGTGTGGCATGGATGTGAGAAAGGAAGATTTTCGGTTATTGCGCACGGATTTTTATTCTTTTTTATTCTTGCACTGTGTAAATTCTTCCTTATATATGTCGCTACGTTTTCAACAAAAATTACTTGCGAGATCGACACTTGTGCGCTTCTTCTTTTCCTAGGTCTGCTTAAAAGTGAAGCTGTTTCCTTCCATCATGTATTAGTACCAACTGCCCCAAATTGCTCTTCTTGTCAGAATACGGCAGCGTGCACAACGGACAGAAAAAGGGTGCAAGTACACTCTGAGAACGTGAAACGTCATCGCCCGAAAGAACGCATAAGAATCGCTTTATACTGTGGAATACAATGTTGAAACAAAAGCAAGAAGCAATAAAAACCTCCGCTTTTAGTTGAAAACTATATATGGAAGAAATTTATGAATATATATATATATATATATATATATATATATATATATATATATATATCAAAATTACCTTCAACACATTGATATGCGAGTGTAGCTGAAGAGATATCACATAAAGTTTCTATAAGTTTACATTATTATATGTTCGCTGCTTTCCTAATATTCGCTGTTAGGCTCAGTAATAGTATTAGCGTTTGTATATGTTTGTAATAGCGCTTCGCTCACGAGAAATGGAAAAGCTGGGTTCAGCACTCTAGTAGGCTCGAATAGATTAGGTTCGGTTAAACTATTCAGCCGCTTACCTTGACCATCCGGTAAAGTGGTGTGTATGTTCTATTTCGTGCCACCTCTCAGCAGCTATGCTACTTTTTGATGTTATAACATCGCGAACTAACCAACTAGTCCGCGTCAACGCCATTTGCTACCTAAACTTTAAAGCATATTTGTTATCGTGTAGTGAAAAGTTTGCATTCGCGTAGTACCTGTCACAAACTTTGCAGCGTTCGTCATGACGGCATTATCTCTCTTTCTCATTTTTTTTGCGCGCTGCACCTCGATACTTTTTCCCGTGCGCGTTTTTTTTTCTCGGCACAAAGCTTTCCGCGCAACGAGAGATGCCGCACCGTTAATCATACTCGCTCGTTGCGCTCTCTCATCAAGCGTGGTTGGGTGCGGTGGAGGCAAAAAAAAAAAAGAACAAGAAAGCCTTTCCCAGAGATACGAAAGCGCTCATTCTGGCTCCAATAGGGCCTCCAGAGGCAGCCCCCTCCAATGGGTGGAAGCTCCGCGTGTTCTCGCATGATGCATCACTGCGGCCTCTTCTGAAGCCCTCGTTGGTTAGGCCCTTACCTTTCATCGCTTTCTTTCGCCTTCTCCTCATAGCAGGCCACTCTGGCTGACAGCGTGATGCCACTGATCTCGGTCAATCCTATGGCATTCTCCACCACCGCCATTCCCCCGCACACTCTTGTTCCGCTATATCTGCGCCCAAAGAAGGCATGAGTGTGCTGCCGAGATATCATTTTTATTACGGCGACGACGTCTTGCGCCGAGCACGGGGGTATTATCCGCCAGCCGCTCATTCTGCGCCCATCTAGGTGCGCGCAGACTCCTCATTTGTCCAACTCGGCCGTTCGTTCTCTTGTCCCTGTCCGAAGCACTGCTTCGGGGTTGGCGGCTTGGTCGTTTGATGACAGGGCGCTATATACTGCCATTGCTTTCCTTGCCCGCGGCTCGTACACAGTAAAACAAAGTGCCGTTATTGCAGCATTCGTGAGCCCTGGACAAAAATACTGACGTTACAAGCTTCATAAACTATCATATCCCAATGTACAAAAACATACTTCAAATTTTCAAGCGACACCTAAGCGATCCCGATGAAAAAGACTGACGACCTTGCTTTTAAATATTGTTATTAGGGTGTCGGATGAGTAGATGCCGAGAAACGCTATCCGTATGAACAAACTTCCCTCTCATGAATTAAGTATGCACCCTATTATCGACAGGCTCTTGTTTTCTTCGCGTGTAGGCTTGCGCATTGTATGGCGTAATTTCTTCCGGGATGACTGGGTCACGGGGCAATGTTTTTGTCCCCACTTCTATACCCTTTCGTACTCGCGTATGTCATGACAGATTAGTAAACCGGACGGTTATTGCAAAAACAAATATTTTTATTTAGACTGATTTCAGGTGTCAATTTGACGCATCGCTGATAAACAGGATGTGCCAACTATCATGCGCCAGGTTTGCAGGTACGAGGACTAATACTGGAATAATGATATTTTGGCAATGGAGAAGACAAACTTTTTGGTTCCAGCCATGCTTCAAAAAAGCAGTCGCTAACTTGTGTGCTCCAGGTCCTTCGATTTCATATGTTTTTCGTAAGCAATAGTCCTTAACGCATGAGCACTGTAGAAGAAATTGTAACCCAGGTGAAATACATCGCGACCTCATGCTGTCGCAAGCACGTATGACATTATAGAATAAAATATATCTTGTTTTATTTAGTACTTTCAATTACCTTGTTACTCGGCCTGAAAAGCGGCGGATGAAAGTACGAGATATCGTGCTCCCATCTTTTACTTTACTCAAGTAGCTTATACCACTAATTCATGAAGGCCTACACACTACGCGTTGATTCAAACCGCGAGGTTCCGCAATTTGCTAAACAATGTGTCTGGTAGATTGCATCGAAACGCATGTGGTGTAGACGCACCTAGTGGTAGAACGCCCGCCTCGGCTGCGGGAGGCTGTGGGTTCGATTCCCACCGCCGCCGGGCACCCACTGGTTCAAAAGGGTACAAGCGTACCCCGGCCTGGCGTTCGGCTTCCTTCAGGGGTGATACGCTTGGAAAAGGAGCCTGCGCCCTGAATTCCCGTCGAAACCAACGTGTGCACGGTAAAAAAGTGGTGTCTGGGCCAGGCCCCGGAAACTCCGCTGGTTTTTTGTCCACGCGAATTGCAGCGCCATCCATGAGATGGATGCGGAACCAAAATCACTTTTCTTTTTTTTTCTTGTCAACCCTCTCTCAACTTTGTAGTTTCTCTCTCGCCTTCAACTATCGGCAGCGCGGCAGCGCTAGTCGTCGGCTGCGATGATAACGGCCAAAATGGCAGAACTTTTTTTTCTGGCATTATACGGTCAGTTTTTCGCCTTCCGTGCTAGCAGTGTGGTCCCTGTGGTAACCTACCGTTGCACGTTTGTCGGCTTTTTTTCCCGCCATGTCTCGCAGTTGTCGCTGTTCGTGTGTGGTTCAGTGGTGTACGAACACATCAAGACGAAGTGAGCCATGCGACATGAAATTCTACCGCATCCCTAAAGACAACAGGTGAGCACCGTGCTATTTACTTCCCGGTTTTTATTTGTGATAGTAATGGTGCGCACATGGCTGTCCTGCGGTGAGGCAGCAGTTGGATGACTTGAAAACACCACAACGATGCTGTAAATCGTTGTGCCAACGAGCAGCGAACAAAAAGCTCCTGATAAATATAGTACCACCTGTGCGTATCGCAAGGAACACGTGTGTAGGTGTGCGCTTTGCACTTATTTCTATATAATTGGTCGCAATCGTTCAAAAATGCGTTTCTGAGAATTAAGGTACAACTAGTACTCTGCGAAACGAGTTCTGTTTTGTATGTTCCCACTGCGATGTTATAATTTATGATCTTCACTGTTCTTCAGGATGGAAGCGTTTTTAACAACGTACGTTGGAAGGATGGACCTCATGGATTTGCCCAGAGACAAGGTCAACAACCGCAGAATATGCTCTGTGCCCTTCACAGAGGTGGATTTTAGGGACCGAGCGAGAAGCAGGCCATGAGAAGCTATTCTGCGCATTGGCCATTAGATCAATTACAATAAATGTTTTTTTACATGTGCGAACATGGAACACCATCCGCGTTTTGTTGCATTCTATAGTGTGTTGCACTGTCTACTCCAATTCTGGTTTTCGCAAACGAACACAATAAAGTGAGTCCAAAGAACTGTTGTGTTGTAAGTGCAATTATTTTTTAATATAATGTGGGCACATGCTTGCTTGATCGTAATAATGAACGGGATTGTGTGCATGAAAACGTAAAAAGAATCCACTGCGCGCAAGCACGCAGCACGAATGCACGAATGGCAAGGCCGGACAGGAGAGGAGTGCGGAGCACGCGATTCGGTCCGGTGGTGCGTCTGATAACGCACCCGACAAAAAAAAAAAAAAAGCGCGCCGCGGACAGCTAAAGAATTAAAAAAAAAAAACAGAGCATTGCGCGTGACATGAGGGGAGGGTGAGGCGAGGGTGAGGTGAGGCTTGCGAGGAGGAATAGGAAAGTCAAGAGGGAAAGGAGAAAGAGCGGAACAACGTTATCATAAAAAAGGAAGAAAAAAAGTTCTATAGCGAAAGGGGGAGGGTAAAAAAATCGCGCCGCTTTTCTTTCTTTTTTTCGCCACCGTAGTACCGTCATCCATCCGCTAGGGCCTAACTGAAGTGCGCCTTGGCGCTAGCGTCGACTGAGCGTCTGCTATAAAACAACCAATGGGAGGTATAGGAAGATTCACCCCCCTGTCTGGGCCGCTCCCATGGCGGTCATTTCCCATGTGGCGCCCCAAGCACCTATTGAGGTGGGGGCACCTTCGGGTTGAGGTCAAACACCCCTTTCCAAGCGTTCAGGTCCCATAATGGCCGAACACCAGGCCGGGAGCGCGCTTGTACCTATTTAACCGGTAGGTACCCGGCGGCAGCACTTGCCTCCCACAGCCGCGGCGGATGCTCGTCTACAAGGCCGTCTGTGGTTGGACAAGAGGCGCCCTGAGACAACAGCTGAAATCTCTATTGGGCCCTCTTTCGAGATGTGGACCCCCACGACAGCCAAGCACCAGGCCAGGGGACATCTATACCCATGAGAAAAACCGGTGGTTTCCCGGCGGCACCGGGATTTGAACTCGGTAACTCCCGCATACGAGGCGGATGCTCTACCGCTAGGCCATCGCTGCGGTAAACGTTATAAACGAGCATATTTACAGTGGGAGCATGCATACATACGTGTACTATCACACCAACGTCAATGCCACTAATACCCGCCGCGTTGCCTCATTGGCTATTAGGTTGCGGTGTTGAGCCAGGCTCAATCCCAAGTCCTGGCGGACGCATTCTGCCGGGAGTGGAATGCAAGAACACTCGCGTACGATGCTTCAGGTACATGTAAAACAACCCCAGGTGGTCAAAGTTATTTCGAAACAATCCACTATTGCGCCCTCATAACCTTACTGAGCAGAGTCGAGGCCATTAAATCCTGTCACGGAATATAAACATACACGATGCCAAAAGCAGGTAAGGTTACGTACAGTACATCGACTTGAACGCCGCAGTAAATAGAAGGCCGAAACTGCGGTTCAGCAATGCTTAATTTCTGCAACATCTTTGCAGCTCTGAAGACGAAACTTCGACATGAAATGTACAGCACGGGCGCTGTTCAGTCAGCAGGGAAAAAAAGAAAAAAAAAAGAATATGAGAATGCGTCGACATAGATGAAGAAAATACAGGTTTTGGCCCTTGAAAAAAGAAAACAAAAACATGGCGATTCCGAAATACCATTTTTTGCACCTTTGATGTAATATTCAGACACGGCTTTAGGCAGACGAAAATGTTTGCACAACTTAATACGAGATGCGGCAGAGGTACAATGTTTATATTAAATATATGTCTTCAAGAAAGCTGTTCTTGAAGCAGTGGCTGTCACAGGGCATAATAAAGGACTCCACAGCCTGCTATACACATGAGTTACATTACCGAATACAGTAAATTAGCTTGGCTAGGGGACACTACCTTTGATTTTATCGCCAAAAGTTGTTCAAACGCGCGAACGTCGATACTCCGATAGGCTCGGGATTTTCGCTGGATGAATAGCCTTCGTGTAACAGGCCGTATAAAAAAGCTTATCTTTGGTAGACTACTTGCTGGTGGTTAAGGGTATTCTTTGAATCTAGACATGGAAGAATAAAATATTTTAATATAGTACTCTCATGTCACAAAACAAATATTTTATAATTTTATACGACACTAACGTTCATGCAAGAGGCGAGTATCTCATATTCTTCTTGAAAGTCAAGACGAAGAAAAATAACCTGGAAGGTCCTGTCATGTATAGCCCAAATATATCTTGCTCTGAAAAACAAAGAATTCAGAGCCCTTCCGCTATTGTGAATATGGAAGCCAGCGAAGCTGTGACAATGGTGGGTCTGCTGTAGTGAATATTGCTATAGTGAATTTATATATTATCATTATTGACTATATTGAGCGTCTTCGGCATGTTCGTCAAAGAGCAAGTACACCGGCGTCTTGTTTTCGCCCGGCGCGATGGCCAAGTAACGCGTTTGCTCAGCGTTCTCTAGAATATTGGTTGCCTGCGCCAAGTCCGATTCTCTGCCGAGGCGTTGGTGCGACGCCGACGAGATCGCTCCGGCTCTTGCTCTCGGCGGCTCATACCCACATATCCAACGCGGGTACGAACAACACGTGGTTTATTAAAGACGATAGTCTTTCTTGGGGAACTTAAACGCTGAAAATTTGGTCTGTCTGTCTGTCTGTCTGTTTGTCTGTCTGTCACCCTATTCAGCCACCCGGCCAAAGTTGGACCACTTGCTTACCACCCACACTACTTAAAGTGGTACGGCTGTTCATACTTGTGAACGTTATCGATCACAAAGTAAGTATTACGCATATCTGAGGCGCAACATCACTAGGTAAGTATTAGGAGGTGTGTTCCTTTAATAGAAAATACATAGATACGTAACTCTAACGACCCTAGTTTCTTAAGCTGCGCTGAAAATGCCATGCTATGCGCGCCGACGAACGACGTTCCCCGACTGCGCGCCGACGAGCGGCCCCTGCCATGGAGGAAGGAAACCCTCTGCACAAGCTCATGTTTCCCGATGTATTGCCAGATGGCGTCCATGTCTCACGCAGCGCCTCCTCAATTTTATCAATGCCAGCCAGATGCGGCCGATTCAACATAAAGGAAGCGCTGGACGATGAGTACACCCTGATCACGGGTGAGCTCTTTGCTAAGCTTAGGAAACTCGACGCCGACGAGATGGCTCCGGCTCTTGCTCTCGGCGGCTCATACCCACATATCCAAAGCGGGTATGAACAACACGTGGTTTATTATTGCGATAGCAATTTTATGGACACACCAAAGCAGATTTCTGCCGTCGGTGTCGCCGTCGCCGTCGCCGTCGTCGTCACCGTCGCCGTCGCCGTTGCCGTGAGGTTCCGTATGACGTCAGTGGAGATGAAATCGTCGCCGCGCGCCGAACGCTGTATGTGCGAGTGAAAGGGCGCGAGGGACGCGCGCTTTCACGGGGAGTGAACGCACGGCGAAGAAAAAACGCGCGTTCTGCGCCGGGCTCCCTTAAGGCCTGCAGAAGTAAGCGTCTTTCCTCCTTTACAATCACCATATATGTAGAACAAACGCGCCTTCTTCCGACGCGCGAAAGGCCGTGGCGGGGAGGGGGGGGGGGGGGGGGGGAGGGAAGGGAGGCGACGTTTAGCTGCGGCATCAAGTGCCTATTTATAACAGAGGCTCCGGCAACAGTCACCAACGCCGTACGCATTTTGTGCGAACGCGGGCAAAACGCCGACGGCGTCGACAACAGTTCTGCGCGTTGCCGGTGCTGCTGCATGTCCAAGGTTATGCACCTGATAAAGCTACTATCATTACTCCGTATAGCTCTCTACAAATTTGCTATCGCAATGGATGCTTCGTCTTTCAGGTGAAACTGCGACAACTTTTTTTTATACGTTCCTACTTTCTTTCTCTCTTCATTTCTTTCTTTCTTTCCTCCCATCCTTCCTTCCTTCCTTCCTCCCTTCCTTCTTTCTCTTTTTCTTTTCTTCTTTCTTGTCCATGGCTCATACCTGCATATCACTGGCTCATAACCGCATATTCAATGGGGGTATGCACATGATTTTATTATCGTTAATCGTGATTTAACTTAGGAGCATGTGATGTTATTGATGTCATGACCTATCAGTCGTGTTAGTCGTACATTCGTACCCTTCCATGCCAGTTTTGGTATATACCAAGGGAACGAGACGCCACAAGATTGTTGCCTATACTTCCGGTGTGCACGGACACGGACGCGAGAAAGATGCATAACGTCTCCAACCGGCATCCGGGTGCCGAAATTGTTCGTCACATGCAACAATCTCTAAAAATTTGTTGCATTGAAAACAAGACGTTCTCAAGTAGCCAGCGAAAAATGATGTAGAAGACAACTGTGGCTGGACAGCATCTGGCTATATGCGAAGCATCTTAGACATGCATGGCCTACAAATGTGAGCCCGACCGAAGCATATGTTGTTGATTATGATTGCAATATCATACCAAATGAATTAGGGTGTAGCAACCTAGCCTTGAGCCAAGGAATGATTCCCATAGACAATTGCTGCTGGCATATATTTTTACCTCATTGTATTTTTCGTTTCATTGTTCATGGGAAGCCTACGGAGCACCAGTACCAAGACGAGAACAGCGTACATGACACTGGCATCGTGCTTCTTTCTGGTATTTTCACTCTCTTGATTTTTTTTAATGCACTCGTTCCATGTAGCTGTGTGTCACATCGTATAGGTGCGCCGTCGTTCAGACTTTATCGTTGTTCTCTAATTAGATCGGCAAAATCAAGAAAACTCACTCCGACTCACTCACAAAATATATATTTTTGCCTAAGCTTCACATGGACTCAGACTCACTAAAAATCTGCTCAGCCAGGTTCACTCATACATCAAACAGAAGGGTACCCCGGCCAGCTCAATCGGATTCGAACTCACCAAAATTATACTTAGTCGGGCACACTTGGACTAAGACTTACTAAACTTCTACTCGGTCGGGTCCTCACTAGGGCCCAGACTTACCAAACTTGTACTCAGTTGGGCTCGCTCAGACTCACTGGTGAGTCTGAGTCTAGGCGAGTAAGACTTATCAGTGAGCTTGTCGGCCTATGCCTGCGACACACCAGAGAGCCAAGAACCAGCTCCGTACCCGCAGTAATTAGGAAACACATTGTGAATTACCGGAGAGAAAACATGTATATCAGTTAAAGACATTGGAATTGATGTTAAACTTGCTTGTCTTGTAGAGAAGTAATTCCTGTCGAAGGGGGAATCAAAAACCTTCACGAAATATAAGAAAATAATGAACGTAGCTTTCAACGCCTCTTTGGCAAAACTAACGCATATAACTCATCCGCCCTACAACAGGCTATTAAATATTGGAATGGTCCTCCTGAAAGAATAGCTAATATTGTTAATTCCGTGATTTTAGACAAGAGTTAAGTGCCCATTCTAAAAATTTATTTCGAATTGATTTTGCGAATATGTCGTGTTAACGTGTTTTAAATTGAATTGCCTCTATATTTACAAATTTCTTACACCAGCCTGAATTGTATAAACGGGAAATGACCTTTATCCCTAACTATTGTATAAGTTTCATTTTGGTGAATTCATGTATAACAAGATTTTTGCTCCTTTTCATTGTTTAACCTTTTGTAACCCCCCTCACGCAATACTCCACTTCGGAGCCTGTGAGGACTTCGAAAAAAATAAGAAATAAAATGCAGCCTATGGTCAGGGCAGAAGCAAGGATCTGAAACAAATCAATAGCGAAGGACAAAACTCGTGTTTCGCAAGAAAAATAGTTACTAAAACCATGTTTATAAGAGGTAAAAGACGAATTAAAATAACGGAAATTGAATAAACGTGAATGTATGATATGCTCCAATAATTTGGATGGGGCCCTTATTAATGACCTTGGACGATAGTTAGAAGGCGGGTGAAGACTAACTGAGTTATGCACCGAGGACCACCTTCCCTACTTTCCAATATCATGGTATGCTGCAGGAGCACTGCAATCACTGTGAAAAATTACAGAATGAATGAAAGATGACCGTATGACAAAATAATTTAGCCTTTTGGAGTTTATGCCAACAGCCTCTGGACAAGTTTGTGTGTTCAATGCATGATTCAATGAAGTACACCATCGTAACTAATTGAGACAGGATACATGGAAAATGCCTGTTACCACAAACAGATGGCTAAGTGGTTGGCGTCGCGAGAATAAAAAAAAAAGAATTGGTGATAACATTGTTCAGCACATCACAGCAGTTGTCATTATTAACAGGCATGCCATCGTGGTCATAAAGTTCAATTGCGCTGTTCTGTCTACCACCAACACTGCCAAATTTCTGTGGACTGTGTTGAAGAAAGGAAGGGAAAGTGTTTTTGAAGAACGCTTATTTCGCGCCGGATGCTACTGGATTGCACTTTTTATCTGCTGCGACGTAGGCTTTCCATCTTTCACTAGTCTTCATAGCTTTAGCTTACCGAAACAAATGTTTTCGTTCTATCGGGCAGATGCTTAAGGTGCTAGGGGGACCGTGAGCTGTTGGTGATACGATTTTCTGGAATGCCCTAATTGAAAAGGAAGGTTACTCTATTACTGAACAGATACAAATTTTCTGCCACTCTACGTGCAAGAAAGTATGTAATTAAGTTAGCGAAATAGCAGTTCTAAATCGGTGCTACGGGACTCAAAATCTGCATTTTGTTATTCCATATAAATTAGTGTATTGTTCTGGCCTAAATTTAGGCCAGCGCTATATGAGATACCTGAACTAAATCGTTCTGCTTCCTACTCGTAGGCTCTCAAGGATGATGTCGTTGTTCCAGAATTTCTGCCAGTGAAGCTACTATGATATTATCATAGGCATGAATTTTGCCTTAGCCCGTGTGCCGTGCATCAGGTGCGCGTTAAAGAACCATAGGTTGTCGACATTAATCCGGAGCCCCCCGCTACGGCTTGCGTCCTAATCATATCGTGGCTTTGGCACCTAAAACGCCAGAATTTCAATTATACCTTAGATGTGAAGCAGGCCCGTTTACCATATGGCTGCAATGTTTGAGCGACCTGAATTAGATGTATGACTGCATCTAAGCCGCTGCGCAATCGTGCTAAGAACACGCCGGGAATGGCGGTGACAAAGGAAACAAGTGGCGCTCGCGGAAGAGAAACCAAAATACGGCAGATATATCGCATCTGAAGCACTCTTGATGAATTCGCACGACCTCAATATTTGTAATCTACAAGCCAGGGGTTTAGTCGTCGTCTGAGCCTTTACCGTACCACAGCATTAGGAAAAGTGTACAAAATTTTCCCGCCATTTCCAGTCATCTATACACTCGTCATCTATACATCGGCATCAATTCCACTTACTATTATATATGTTGAGCTGTAAAGAAAGGCCTTAAGTAATTATAATATACGTCAGTATTTTCTTGGGTAAGAAAGACGGATCAAGTGATGCATGACCTTTTTGTTTTCGTCTTATGTATGCAGAGCCACTCGCTGTACACTGCGTATGTTTCAAAAAAACGTAAGCTAAGCAGGCTTGTCGATCTAGCATAAACGAATTCAGGACCCAACAAAACACGTCGCGGCTGCTAGTTGGTGCTAGCATTATTTTTTATTTCCTACGAAAGTAATCCGGCGCTACTTTTCAAGACAAGGGCACAAAGACATGACAGGACGAGCGCCCGTCCTGTCATCTCTTTCCATGTCCTCGTCTTGAAAAGTAGCGCTGGATTACTTTCGTAAATAAGGAAAAAAATGATATTGATGGCACTATGTTAACAGTGTTTTTTACAGCAATAGCTGTTATGCACTCACTTCTCCACTCGTTTTGATGTACGCCGGTGCCGTCAGTGGAGTTCCAATATCCTTTGCGAGAAACTTACAAAGAAAGAAAAATTTTAATTCTGGCTCAAGAATTTCAACTTATGTCCAACACATGGCAGTCCAGGATTCTTCCATAATCGGCTAACGACCACTAATCTGCGTACTGGCACGGCCTGCACTCTAACGCAATAGGAATTCTGTGTTGCTCCTCAGTTCGAGCACCGTGGTACTAAGCTATTGCCTGCTTAGCAAGCGTCCACGCATTCTGCGTGTTCTGGCTTATCGCTTTCCCAGTTCAGGAGGCGGGTCTAAGTTCGGTTTTCTACTCCTACATCTAATGACAATGATTCAGCATGTCTGCTTCGATTTCATTAGTCTTCTTCTAACACTCGCCTTCTTCTCATGTTTCTTGGATGCGTTTGCTCTCGCTTGCTTTGAGGATAGCTTGAGGCATTAAAATGGGTAGCTCAATATAAATTTGAGAAAAGCCGGAAACATTCAGCAGTAGGAAGCTATACGAAGTTGCTTCAGTAGAGATCAGTATTTAAGTTCAGATAGGTAAAAGGAAGAAAGAAAAAGAGGCCGCATTTTTGAACTTCCCCACCGGGAGGTGCTACTACCGCAAACGAACGTGGGTGGCGAAAACTGATATGCTCGGAGTACTACGGAATAGCTGGAGAGGATAATGTGTTTGTAGTAACTCAGTGCATAGAGGTGAGAGTACAGCTCTAAGGATAGCATTTCTTGATATTAAGGGAGCCTACGGCAACGTAGAGAGGGAAGTGTTATGGGATATTCTATGTACGCAACATAATGACAATTTTGTGGAGCTACTAAAGAACATATGTAGAGACAACTGAGAAAAAATTCTACGGGAGGGCGAGAATTGTATTGAAGGCGTGGAAATTACCCAAGGACTGAACCGAGGATGTCCTTTGTCTACAGTGTTGGTCACGCTTTATGTTAAGGGCACGGAAAGGCGCCGGGAGAACAGTAAATTGGGGTTTGATTTATCCTATATGCGAAATAGGCTAATGATGCCACAGGTGGTCACTGGAAATATGTATGCGGAGAACATAGCGCTACTAGCGGACAAGCAAAAGACTTACAGAGACTAAAGAATATGTGCGTAACCACAGCGACAAATCGAGGCCATGGGTTTTGAACAGACAAATCGGGAAAAATGAGCTTTAGTGCAGAGACCAGTAATTGCGTGGTGTATAGCAATTACTCAAGTTACTATAGTATAGTATAGTATGGTATAGTATAGTATAGTATAGTATAGTATAGCTAGTATATGCTTAATCTAGCACCCACCAAGATAGTCTGAAAATAGAGGGCGAGCGGAATGTAGCAATAATGAAACAGAGCCCTTTGGGGCCACAATATAGATGAGGTGGCACGTGGAACCTGGAAAGGAGTATTGGTACCAGCGCTAACGTTCACAAATGCCGTTCTATGCCTAAAATTGGACATATTGTAGGGGTTGAAATTTAGCCAAAGATTGGTGGGCTGGTTTGCTTTGGGAGCCAACAGTAAACGCACAAACGAAGCAGTACAGAATGGCATGGGTGGGCGTGTTTTGAAGTCAGAGAAGCGCAGAGAAAAATCAGTCGTAAAGAAAGAACGGCTGGGTAAATTGCACAAGTATCTGTACCTGAAATGCGTGCAGACATAATGGAGGACGAGCCTAAGAAAGTGGCAACCAAGTATAAGGTATTTGAAAGTGTATGTAGACAACAAGGAGTCACCAAAAGATAGTGAGACACGCAGAGACAGGTAATTGGATGCAAAAAATGGAAACAAGAAATGCGATGGAGATTGACAAGAATAGAAAGAAAGAAAGTAGAAAGGAATATGTACAATAAAACAATAGACTTTTGAGGCTCGAGTTGGTTGAATCAGGATAACAACATACCAGAGAAAATATTCGCACCAAGATGATCCATGTGTTTGCGGTTGCAAAACTCCGAATACCCCTTAGCAGATTCTAATGGAATGCAAAGATATTCACCCATTGAGACTCCTAGTTAACACACGCTTTCCAGAAGCGCTTCAATTTAAAGTAGACTGACGCACGAACCGGTCAGCAGTGTAGATAAGCAAGATACATTTAGAGAATTCGTGTAAAAAATACAGGGAAGACAATAATGCTACCAAATCCGTTACAGGGATAGGTAGAAGTACGAGGTAAATAAACATGTATTAAGGAAAAGAGATATATATATATACAAAAATGGTAGAAGGAAAAACGTGCATAGCGTACCTCATTAACTCAAGCCGGCTAGGTGCCCATTTGTCACCGCCCGCTTTCAAAGGGGATGCCAATAAATCATGATCGTAATACGACTCACACTTCAGTTATTCATCTAAAGGAGATTGCTCTCTCGGAGCTGGGAGTGTTCTATACATCTAACATCGCACGAAGCCCCCACAGGCTTACTGCGCATGATATTTCACCAGTTTCACATCCCTACTTCGGGTTAAGGGCGAAACCATATATATTTTAATGAGTGGGAATTTTGAGTCTAACGAAATTATATAGGAGAAGGTGCCTGATTTCCCCAGCAAATTTGGAGGAAAATTGGAATACTTTTTTGTTTATGAGGAATAGCCAGAAAGCTTGAGCACAAGAACGTTACATCGTCGAGACTCTTTTCCAATGAAAGAGGAGTGCAATGAAGTTTCGTCAACACTTGCTGGCATTAGATAATGCCTTATCACCCTGCACAAAACACTGATATAAAAATACATCTTGTCCTGAAAGTAATTTCCTGTGTCCTGTCACATCTCTCAGCGCCGCAATGAATGGGAGAAAATAAGTGATGCGAAAAAGGAAAGGCAAGATCTCAACGTTTCCTTTTCGTATGATGACCATTATATATACTCCTCCATTGTGTCCAACACACAGCTCCTATTGCAACAATGACAAAAGCGTGTTATTTTGTGGAACCAAGGCCCTCTCCGGAAACGGCGAGCTTGGAAACTGATGTCATAACCACAGGGTTCCCACGAATTGTGGAGAAACTCTGTTGGACCTTGCTGTATAAAAAACTTTTCAGTGCTTGTATGCCCCAAAACACCACAAGAATAAAATTTTGTTTTACTTCTAAGGAGTCCCATCAGTGCATTTCTCATACAGAGCACTCTTTCTGTATATATAGAAAGAAATACAGGGGGTTGTACAGTACCAGTCGCGGTAGTACCACATTTCTGAGCAATGGTATTTTTTATGGCAACAACTGCAATTTAAGTCGAGATAAGACGACCTGAAACGATTTTGGACAGTCTCAATATGTTGTAAAGCACATGTGCTTTAAGCGTTTTAAACAACTTCTCCTACAGATGGTTCATTAGAAAGAGCTGTGCTGAAAGGGAGCGGGCATTTATCTGAAGCATCATCTAACAATTTTTAACAAGCCCGCACATAATAAACAGACCAAGTACTCTTCACGTCGCCATTACTAACGTCTTTATTCTTTACTACAAATTCTGTCTTTCTTCTTCTTTAACTGCTTGAGCACGCTTCACTCTCCCCGCCATTGTTGTCATCCCTCCTGGGATGGTATTTAAAGACGTTTGCTATAGAGGCTGATTCAACGGTGCCATTGGGGCCTACATACCATACACTCTTTAAGATTCCCTGTTGGCTTGCTGTTTTGACAACAGAGAATGGTCCTCTGTCATTTGAGCATGAGTTCGAAAGCCCTTTTCTTACTAGCACCAAATCTCCAACCTTTATTCTTGGTATGGTTGCGTTTTGTCTTTTGTCGAAATTCTTTTTCATTCTTTCACGGTACTTAACTTCACCCTCTTCGTTTCTTCTTTCTTCTGTCAGTTGCAGCGCTGCTTGATTTCCTAGAGACATGTCGGCTGGTAGATAGGTTGGGTTCCCAGTAGCAGCAAAGAGGGGCGTGCACCCCAGAGCTCTTGTATAGGATCGGTTATGATGAGCTACCGCCGCTTCAAGGCAGCACTTCCATCCACCTGGGAAGTCTGGATACATATTTATGTACTGTTTGATGTCCCGAATAGCTCGCTCAGCTAGCCCATTAGCTGCTGGGTGATACGGTGCTGTGAACTTGAGCATAACTCCACGTCGCTCGGTCCATTCCTTAAGGTGATGGCTCCGAAAGGCAGGTCTGTTGTCTGGCACTACTACTTTAACGTTGTCAAACATATTTCGGCTTAGAAAGGAAATCACACTGTTGGCGTCCTCCTTCCCCGGTTTTGCTGCCACCATCCTGGTGCACTCATCCACACACAACAGGAATGCTTGCGTTTCTTCACGCCTTCAGATTTTTTTCGGAGTTCAGCGAAGGCCATGCGAATAACTTCAAATGGTACGCTCGAGTGCGTCGGTAATGTCATCTGTTGGGTTGGTTGCTTGAACTTTCCTTTATTCACCTGGCATTTGTGGCATGATTGCACGTATCCTTTTGTGTCTTCTTTCATGCAGGGCCATGTGAACCTTTTTCCTCACTTTCATGTAGGTCCGCCAAAAGCCATCATGACCACCTGAATGGGGACTATTGTGGTAAAGGTCCAGAATTTTCGGAACCAGTGTAGGAGGCACTGCTATTTTGCCTGTCTGGGTCTGTTGCAAAAGTTCAGTTCCTTCCCAAATTTTGGCGACACCTATTACTTCGTGTTGCACATCAAGAACTGTTACCCCCAATCTAGACATTGCGTCAGCATCTTTCATAGAAGCTCCGGGACGGTGATTCACTTCAAAGTCGAACTGTTGAAGCTCGCTGACCCACCGTGCGACTTATCCTGTCGGCTGCGCCAAATTATGTAACAAGCCAGCACATAATAAACAGACCAAGTACTCTTCACGACGCCATTACTAACTTCTTCTTTATTCTCCCCTGACCCCCGGCCCCTTAACTACAAATTCTTTCTTTCGTCTTCTTCAACTGCTTGAGCACGCTTCACAACTTAGGTGCCGCAATTTCTAAAAAAACTGGCACATTTCATGCGCACAAATTATACTCTTTAGGACGCATAAAAAAAAGAACTCTGCCTAATCACCTTCTGAGATCTTTTACCTCACATATAAGTAAAGAACTGAGAAACTGCACAGTACTATAAGCTTGTGCCACGTGGTAAGTATACCTAATGATTTTTGTTGATATCCACTATAAGTGGGAGTAATTCTCTCTCTCGTATGCAATTTTTAACAATGACAGCATTACTTGAGGCAAACGCCTTAGCGTAGTCTTCCGATCCCTATTATCTTCATACTCTATTTAATTCCCGGTTGATCCTCAAGTTATTTATATGCTGCTACCTTATTTTGGAGAATTTTGGCCACTGGGGCACCACACGCTCACGTGTCATACACGCTCACGGGCGTTCGCTCTATTTTCTGTGAAACAATATCCATGAGTATGATAGTGCATACTTTCATTAGTCCAATGTGACTTTACATGGCTAGTTCTTCCACTCTCTAGCTTCCGCTAACATCCACTGACAATATAAACTAGCCGATAAAACACTAACTGTATAATATCACATCTGTAATAGAAGAGTTTTTCTTAACAGCAATAGGCAAGGTCCCTGTAACAAATTAGTTACGTACAAAATGTGTGTACTTTGTAATTGTATAAGGTATTTATGTTAATTAAACTTTCAATCTTTCATACATTCTTCACGTGACGACGTTGCCAGGGGTCTAATTTGTCCCCCTGCATAACGCAAATCCTTAGGTTTGCTTAATTACTAGTCATTCAGTCGGTGAGCTATTTCTGCCACTCACAGGTGCCTCTAAAATTTCCTTCCGGTTCCGCATGCGTCGTGGTCCCACTGAACAACTAGTGCCCGAGAGTAGTGTATATAATGCCGTCACATAGTTGACGGAGGCCACTACATTACTGAGGCACACGCAGAAGTCAAATTCACTTTCATTCCCCTGTCGAGGAGGGACACAGTGCAATACTAGCATGCTTGCCCACATCACCACATTAAAGAATGGGAGTTTACTGAAGCCGATTTACAAGCGTCTAACAAAATGTACCTATATGAGAACCAACTGTCACACTATGCGGTGTAACCTCCTTAAACTGCGTGGTGTCTTGTGAGTGACGCCGTAGTGGAGAGTTTCATAGTAATTTTGACTACTTGGGGTTCATTACCGGTACCTAAATCTAAGAGCACCAGATTTTTTAAAGTTTCACCCCCATTAAAAATGTGAGCGCTTGGGGTGGGAATTGAACCCGTCACATTGTGCTAGGCCACAGAACGCCATCGCCAATGTACAACCATCGCGGCCTAGAAAGGAAACATGTATCAATCGTTTCTTGAATTTAGAAACGCTTACCGTATCAAAAAGCATACAGTGATTTTAGCTACATTTGTTCATTTCTAAGTGAAATGGAGCACACTGGCGATTTGTAATACGTGGTACACAAGCAACCTTAAAGTAGCTGCTGTAATGCTGTTCAATATACAACAATAAAAGGTTTGTATATCGCGCCACTTTAGGGCAATTAGATGGAAGGCCTCTACGAGAGCAAAATATTTAGGGACTATGGCCTCGTGGGATTGCGACGCCAAAGCCAGAAAAGCGCTTCTGTGTTTTTCAAGCTGCACCAAACTATGTTACCATTTGTGACTAATTTTACAAATATAAAACTTGAGTGCGTGTGGGTGTTGTCTTTAATTTTCTCCTTCCTTCAGTTCAGACTGATATCCTGGAATAAGCGCCCGGACTGTCGATCTCCCTGCATGTTCTCTATGTAGCGTTTCGAGATCTGTGTCACTAATAAGCAGGGCCGCTGCATCAATAAATAATTCGTCGGCTTGTAAAGGCAGAAATTGAAACGTTCTACTAAGTAATCCGCCATGCGTTTAAACTAAGACATAGCGTGATCATCGATTCGGTGAACACTCAGTCGCACGTATAACTGGCGCTGGTTATGGAGATGAGTTTAGTTAACCAGGACTGGTAAGTAGAGTCTGGAATTTTTTTGCCCGTGAAACCTGCAATATGTGAGCGTTGCGCGGCTGCTCTCACAGCCCTTTCACATGTTTTGCATAATGCCAACGAGTGCTTGTATGCCCGCTTAGACGTGCGAACCACAGTATGCAAACTGCTGAAAGTTCATTATACTCTAATTTGAAACGTGATGGATGAGCTACCCGAATTGAATAAAACGAAATGTATTCCGGTGTTCAGACTAAAAACAGCCTTTTTGGCTTGCACAAATTCTCACCTGGCTGGCGAGAAAGCACTCAGTTTAGCGCAGTTAATCCGTTTGCACAGGTGTAATAACTACATACCTGTGCTATAGGGCATAACTCAACGCCCTGTTTAGTAAGGTGCCAGTACTGGCAGATTTGGTTGGTCAGTTTCCAGTTTGGAACGAGGCACCAGGCGCTATGTCAGTTTGATTTATATTTTGTTTTCGATATATATAGGCCCAGCGTACCAGGATTGTGGTCATGTGCGTCCTTTCGTGACTGGCTCTATCAGTCAGCTAGAATTTGGGCCACACATACTCGCTTTTGGTTCGTAAGCAGAATTTGTTAAATCGGGCGCCGTGAAATAACTATAAAGCTTTGCACCCATTATCTACAGCGTAAGCGATATTCTACTATTAAGGCGAATAGCTTTTGACATTGCCTCGTAGTTGGTTTATAGATGAAGTGGTAATATTTTCTCATTGACATTTGTTGGGCGTTTTGGTAAACTGACTTTGAAAGCTACATATGCTTTCCAAGTCAGCGCTAAATATGCTTTCCAAGACATTGTTTTCTTGTAGACCCTTCTCATATACATCACATGGAGAGCTCAACCGAATGCTTTATTTTGACTGATTATCGTCTTGAATAATGAAGTCACGTAAAATCTGATGTTGCGTAAAGGATTATTTTATGCACGCTTTGATCACAACGATAAGGTAAGCGTATGCCATGGCAACAGAGTGGCTTTGGGTGACTCGGTATGCTTTGTCAGCTAAAAATTGGAGGTTCTTTCTCAAACTTGGTCTTTACATTCCGGGCCACAACGGCGCGTTTGATGGCTTTCATGTGATCGCCACCACAATGGCGTCCATCACCGAAGACGCATGTGACGCATTTAGCGAATACAAAACCGACGATAAGCTCGCTCATACTTTCGTGTTGCTGCACTGAGACCCTGAACAGCAGCTCCCTTAAAAACAGCTTACATTCAAGCACATTACAGAATTAAATATAGAGTCGAAAGTACTGGGGCTCCGCCACCACTGGTGCAAAAATATGTTGGAAAGAACACCCATTCCACGAAAAGCACAACACTGAAACTGGACCTCTTAAAACACCTGCTCACCTCGACCAGTTCCTGTTGCCCTCTCACAATTCTGAGAACTGGAACGACGACGCAGTGATGTTTCCTTCATGTTGACAGATTCTCAGTGGCCGGAGGTATTCGGCTGTTCTTCCGTTCAGCACGCCTCATTCTTTTCCTGCCAAGTTTTCCCACCTGTTTCTTTTCTTTTTTTTTGAGCTTCAGAGGTGGGCACCGGATAAACGACTTCTCAAAATGCACGTTTAGCAACCGTTAAAAGCGATAAGAAAGAGGAGGACAGACATCCAAGCGGCTACTTGGCCTTCTAGCGAAACGCATGCTGTCTGAGAGCACATGCAGTGCCAGTATAACATGGCACTGTCAAATTAGCGCGCCTTCTGATATGTCTCCGTGCTTTACCCACATAGTTGTTCCAAGCTCCAATACGAGTACCTGAAGAGGTTGAGCATAGGACTCAGCTAATAACAGCTTGAGGCAAAATGAATACAACCACCCAGCCTCAGCCTTCAATTTCAAGTCCATGTAGGAGACGATAGCCCTATTATATAGCAGTGCCTGATTTTTTCATAAATCAAACATAACGCCACATAGAAACTCCGTTCGCAAGTCTTGATGGATCGGCCCATTTAAGCAGCAGGATGCTGTAGAACCAGACGACACATTTAGACTTGAGGCTACACGGAGGGAATGTCGGGCAGGGAAGACATCCGGGGGCGAAAAGCTTAACTTCAAGTGGTGAGGATGATTATAATTAGGATTGTTTATTGGCAGCACCTTTGCAAGGGGCCGATGACAAATATTCATCTTGCCTACTTAAGTTCAAGCACCGTTTGCCCATTACGGATGTAGAATAAGTCAAAACTGTTTTCCAGTCGTTTTATGTGCTCTTAAAATGAAACTTAAAAGCAGGAGAAAGAGGGAAGTCTTGCTTCAGTTCTCAAAATAGAATTTGTATTCAGTTCTCCCTATATATATCCCTCATCATTTCAACATAATATTCATCTCTGCCCTCATGCTTGAGAATACCCCACAGCTATAGAATGCTTGATCGCGAAGCGCGGTTTGATTTGTCTCTTGCATCATTTGATGCAAAAATGGCACCGATTTTTGCTGAGCGAAACAATGTAAATGGTGGAAGAACAGTACTACGACAGCAGTGCTCATAATGGTTGTGGACTCATTGTGTCATCAACGAGACCAACCTTGAGGGTCGCTTGCAGTGAAAATAAGAGGGTGCTGCGAAACATCGCCAAACGAGCTGCAGTGTAGCTCAATACAGAGGCAAGTCACCAGACGTTGCCTCGCCACAGGCCGGCGAAATATTACGCGTCGAAGTTCTGCGGACAACGAAAGAAATATCGTGAAAAAAAATAAGCGATCATTGAAGGATGGGACTTGTATATCGACGCCTGACGAGAACAGTGATATAAAACACCCTTCCACATCAAGGCTGAACTACTGCGTTCAGAAAATATCTGCTCTTGTTCATATACTCAAGTTCGCGCAATGACACCCGAGTAGTTATTATTAGAAACTCTTTTAACATGTTGCATAAAAGCTAAAAGAAAAATTGCAAGATAGATTGAGGTCCCAACATGACGCGCTTTCCAACGCACATATTATTGCATTTTTTATGTGGTGCTCTTGTAAATTCAGGATCGCCTAGTGGCCTAGACATCTAGTGGCATATCCGTGTTCGCGATAGCGCTTTTCCTTTCTCTCACGGGGCCCATATCGCCACTCACTCGCGCCCACTGTATGTGATATAAGAGCCTGCCGCGAGGATGGGTCGAGCATTCCTTCTGTATCCATTGTGTGCGTCATTATTTAGTATCCGCAGCTAAATTATACGTCCGAGTATCGTCTGCCGCTTCGTCTACAGAAGCCCCCAAGACACTACACTTCCCTATTCGTTGTTACAGTTCATCATCGACACCACCAGCAGCATATTTTCACCACTATTGAAGGACCAAAGCGTCTCCCAGCAATCTCCAATAAACCCTGCATTGCGCCAGTTTAACCCATGCTGTGCCTGCGATGTTAGGCGTAACGTTAAGAGAAAGGAAGAGAGCGAGTGGAGCAGAGAGCAAACAGGCATAGCGCATATTCTAGTTGACAATAAGAGAAAGAAATGGAGATGGGCAGGTCATGTAATGCGTAGAGTGGATAACCGGTGGAACATTAGAGTTACAGATTGGACACCAAGAGAAGGGAAGCGCAGTCGAGGACGGCTGAAAACTAGGTCGGGGGATGAAATTAGGAAATTTGGAGGTGGAAATCGAATTCAGCTAGCGCAATTCAGAGGTAATTGGAGATCGCAGGGAGAGGCCTTCGTGATGCAGTGGTCATAAACATAGGCTGATGATGATGCCTGCGATTCCCCTAATTTCATAATTCATTTCTTGCCAGGAGTTACAATTATTTGACACAAAAATTCAGAACAGAGCACGTATGTGTTTTGTCCTTACTTTATTATTCCCCTTCAACATTTCTCTTTAGGTAATCAAATTCTGGACGAGCAAGTTCAAAGATGAAACATCGGCGTGTGCCTGATGTCCTATCAATGTGCGTTCACTTAAATTCACCTTGCTGATTCAATAAAGACGTTAACACCCAGCCCGCTACTTACAAGTAACTAACTGCATGCGTACGTGGTCACCAGAGCATTGGATCTGATATCTCACGTCCTATGCAATCGGCAAACGCATATCACACTTTTTAAATGCAAAAAATTTCTTGGCGAACATTTGCTTCTTTGACAGCATCTTTCTATCTATCTATCTATCTATCTATCTATCTATCTATCTATCTATCTATCTATCTATCTATCTATCTATCTATCTATCTATCTATCTAGCAGCCTACGACTTTATGCTCTCATGGTCGTTTCGCTACCTTGGTATGCACCAAAATGGGCATACTATGACAAGAGTATATGACGAACATAAATGATATGTCATGACATGCGTGGTGTCATGTAGGTCATGAAACAGCCGCCTACGTCTTGGTGCTCTCATGGTCCTTTCGTTAACTTGGTAGGTACCAAAATTCGTATAGTATGACAGGAGTGTATGACGAACATAAGTGATAGGTCATGACATAAAGGTCATGATTTGCGTGTCATATAGGTCATGACAATGACCCAGCGAAAGATTAACTCTTAAAAACCACTGAAATGGGTTCGGACGTGGGAACTAAGTGACAGAAACACTACAGGATGCTGGTAGAAGTCATTGTAATGAGCATGACTCAGCGAAAATGACAGTGACTCGGCGAAAAAATATTGACACTCAAAAATCGCAGGAATGGGTTCGGACGTGGACACTAAGTGAAGGAAACACTGAATGATGATGATAGAAGCCATATTCATGAGCATGACTCAGCAAAAATGACAATGAGTCAGCGAAAAAAGATTAACACTCAAAAGCCACTGAAATGAATACTGACGCGGGTACTAAGTGAAGGAAACACTAAAGCATGATGGTAGAAGCCATATTCATGAGTATGACTCAGCAAAAATGACAACGAGTCAGCGAAAAAAAGTATAGCACTCAGAAACCACTGAAATGGGTTCGGACGTGGGTACTAAGTAAAGGAAACACTAAAGGATGACGGTAGAAGTCATAGTCACGAGTATGACTAAGGCTTTCGCACTAAGGTCTCTTAGGTGTAGCTAAAGGAACTCCTAAGGACTCACGACATGAATGTCACGACATGCGTGTCATGTAGGTCTTGAAAGAGCCGTTTACGTCTTGGTGCTCTCATGGTCGTTTTGTTAACTTGGTAGGCTCCCCGCACACTGCTTGGCATAACATCGATTCCGACAGGGCGTGGGATCTGCCGGCTTTTGACTAACCCAATGATTTCTACAGAGTGCTTAAGGAGGGTACGGTTAAATTTAACACATATTCATACTAAGAACTCTTCAGATACACCGTATTAGGCCTCTTGCTTTCTAGTAAGTTACGGTGTAGGAGTAGCCATTTTGCGTCGTTTTCCTTGTTGATAATTTTGAAAGAAAGCCTTGTTTGAGCAATATGGTCAAGTATAGAACACCTACACATTTTGTGACGGCACTTGTGCTGGTATTGAAATTTCTATTCGCCTTTGGTATTTGGCAGTTGCTGGTTTTGATCCTTAATTTGCAATACGTGACCTGAATAATAGAAGATGTAGTTATTCAAATTTTATATCATTCTGATTTCATTCTCGCTACAAAAATAATAAGCACTGAACTGATTGGTCAATGCACAATGCGGTTGTCGATCTTGAGGTCTGCGAGAGCGAGAGAGAAAATGATTTAATGAAAGGCAGGGAGGTTAACCAGGAGTGAGCCCGGTTGGCTACCCTACACTGGGGGAAGGGAAAAGGGGAGAGAGAGATAGAAAGAAATAGATAGAAATAGAGAGAATAGAAATTCCGCTGTTTATATCGCCGACGTAGCAACAGATCTCTGTCCTATCACGGATGATCAATCAGTCCGGTTCATAGACGGTCACTCATTCCTGTAGTTCTCAAAAAACGCACCAGTGCTTTTGTGGCCTTTTACAGCTGTGATATTCGAGGCCATGGTCGCAAGATCTTGCCCAAGGTGAACGGTCTTCTATCTAGCCTATTGAGAACGTTGCAGAGGAGGTCATGTCTTTCTTTTTGAAAAGATGGACAGTAGCATAGTAGGTGTTCTATAGTCTCGTCGACACCGCAGGCATTACACTCGGCGCTATCAGCCATCCCAATCAAACACGTGTAAGCATTGGTGAATGCAACACCCAAACGTAAGCGGCACAGCATTGCTTCCTCATTTCGCGAAAATCCAGGCAACAGCCGCCGCTGCATAGATTGGTCGAGAGAATGCAACCGATGCTGGGTGAATTCAGTTGTATGCCACTTCTCCAATGTCATATTGTGCGCTAGCTTGCTTAGGTGTTGGGCTGCGTCAGTCCTCGATAAAGGTACATAAACTATATTTGCTCCTTCGTGTGCTTTCCTAGCAGCTTCGTCGGCGATTGTCGTTGCCGGTAGATACCGCAATGACTCGGCAGCCACTGAAACACGACGTCGTGTCCTTTTGCGATCGTATGGTGGTGCATTTCTCGTATCTCCGAGACGAGTTGTTCGCAGAACGCGCTACGAGAGCTGACAAAATACATTGTAGGGCCGCCTTTGAATCACATATTATTACCCACCGATTGGTTGGTTGTTAATATAATCAATGGCACCTCGGAGGGCAACAAGCTCCGAAGCGGCCGATGATGTCACGTGAGAAGTCTTGTATGTGATGCTCATTGATCGTGATGGTATAACCACTGCGCCGGTGGAGCTGGTCTGAGTGGAAGAGCCATCCGTATATATGTGGATTCGGTCGGAGTAGAAAGAGTGCAAGCAATCGAGAGCTGCTTGCTTCAAGGCCAAAGTGGGCAGGTCCGTCTTTTTTCTTATTCCTGGAACGTAAAGGTGCACTTCAGGTTGTTTTAAACACCACAACGCTGACAGGTGAACGTGTCGAGGGTGTGAACCCCGATGGTAGGGAGGCACTATGAATGCTGACCACAGTTGGAGAATGACGCCCGTGGTCGTCGTTCTGGCAGGGAGGCAAGAGAGCTTGATTGCATCCGTGAAACGTGGCGAATATGGGCCCTAAGCGTGTCGATGGTCATGTAAGTTGTGATCGGATGGTCTTGAGCCGTGATAACTGTTCCTGCTGTTGAGGCGCTCCGCGGAAGGCCGAGGCAAACACGTAATGCCTGTGCTTGCACGCTCTGAAGGGCTCGAAGATTTGATTTGCATGTTTTAGCAAGCACGGGAGAGCTATAGCGTAGAAGCCGATAAAAAGTGCTCGGTACAACTGTAGCATAGAGCTCACTGATGATCCCCACGCTTTACCGGCGATGAATTTGAAAACGTGAACCATAGATGTGAGCTTCTTCTTCAAGTGGGCAACCTGAGGGCTCCAGGAGAGGTCTCGGTCAACAAAGACACCCAAAACCGATGATTTCTCTTGTAGGAGATACGCTGGCCATTGATGCACACTGGATAACCAGACATCGCTTTTCGCGTAAAAGCGACTAACGCACATTTTTCTGTCGAGATGGTTAGGCCTTGTGTGCAAAGATAGCCAGTTGCCTGTGTTGCTGCCTTCTGCAACCTTGCACGAACCTGCGGGCGAGTCACCGCTGATGCCCAGATGCAGATGTCGTCGGCGTAGATGGAGACACTCACTGTTTCCGGTAGGGAATCGGCCAGCCCAAGAAGTGTGAGGTTAAAGAGAATAGGGCTTAGAACACCGCCTTGAGGAACGCCACGGAATGTGTAGTGGTCAGTAGTCGGACCACCTTCTGTGCGTACAAACAAGGACCTTTGTGTCAAGTAGCTTTGGATCCATCGAAATACTCGCCCTCCTAGTTCCAATGTCAAAAGTGCGTCTAGGATGGCTTGATGGGAAACGTTGTCGTAGGCGCCTTTCACGTCAAGAAAGAGTGCTACTGATAATCGTTTCCAAGACTTTTGCTGCTCAACAGATGACACTAGATCGATGACATTGTCAATCGATGAACGGCCTCGTCGAAATCCCGCCATAGAGTCAGGGTAAATGTTGTGGTGTTCAAGATACCATTCGAGACGCATGAGGATCATGTGCTCCATGGGTTTTCCGACGCAGCTGGCTAGTGCTATAGGCCGATATGATGACAGTTCTAGCGGTGACTTTCCTGCTTTTAGCAACGGTACCAAGCGGCTGCGTTTCCATTCCTGTGGAACGACGCCATCATGCCATGAACTATTAAAAAGGTTGAGCAGTTCTCGTCGCGCTTCTCGACGTAGGTGGCGCATAGCATTATATGTGATTCCGTCGGGCCCTGGCGAAGACGAACACCTACATAGCGCCATAGCAGCCTTTAACTCTTCCATAGAAAAAGGAGCGTCCATACTTGTATCTCGTGGACCAGGAATGTCGCCTAAAACTATGTCAGGGAGTAGAACTGTTCCACCGGCGACTTTCGCACAAAACTCTTCTGTGACGTCTATCTCGCGGCGGTTTTGATGGAGAGCAAGGGCGTTAAATGGGTGTCGTTGCTGGGGACATGAGCGAAGACCCCTTAGAGTACGCCACACACGGGACAGTGGCTTTCGGGGGTCCAGTGACTCACAAAAGCATTTCCATCTTTGATCTTCTAGCTTATCCATCCGGCGCTGTATCTTCTTTTGCATTCGCCGAGCTACTCTGAGGTCAAGAATTGACTTCGTGCGCCTGTACCTCCTTTCAGCTCGACGACGTAGTGCACGAAGTCTTTCCAATTCAATGTCATACTCTGTACGCTTTGATGAATGTGTGAAGCTACGCGTACAATCGTGCATTGCGTCTGCAATGATATCTTCTAGCCTGCGTGCGATTGGTTTCTTGCATGCGTCTTCCACAAGATCTTCAAAGACTGACCAGTCAATTTGGCGAGATATATTGGGTAATGTAGCTTCTAGTCCATCGATTCTCACATAGGTCGGAATATGATCACTTCCATGGGTTTCGATATCAGTGAACCACTGCACTCTCGAAGTTAGGCAACGTGATACCAGTGTTAAATCTAGGCAGCTGCTGTACGTTGTTCCTCGCAGATATGTCGGGCTTCCGTCATTTAGAAGACGCAGGTTGTGGCCTGATGCAAAGGATATGAGTGACCTGCCTCTTGAATTTATCCTGGAGCTTCCCCATATCTGGTGGTGAGCGTTGAAGTCTCCTGTTATTATCTAAGGACCGTGAGTCGCAGCCATAAGATCTTTTAGTCTTTTGCTATCGAATTGACTCGTTGGGGAAAGGTAGACGCCAATAAGTGTAAAAGACAGCCTCTTCTTTTTCACAGTAACACAGACATATTGGTTATCGTCGTGTGGAGGTACGGGCTGGGCGAAATACGTAAGGTCCTTGCGAATGTAAAGCAGAACCTTACTACTTCGGGCACAAGTGGTTGAAACGAAAGGTTCATATCCTGATAGTCTCAAGGTAGTTGATAAATTCGGTTCACAGATGACCAGTACAGGAAAGCGGTTTTTAAACACGAACTGCCGGAAATCCGAAATACGTGACCTCAGGCCTCTCGCATTCCACTGGAATATGGAGGCGCTTCTGACATCATCCCGGAACGATCGCTGCTGTTGTCGACGAGCCATGGTTCCGCTATATAAGTTTTCAAGCACTGGACTTCTGAAGGCTTGCGAGAACCGGATTGATGGCATCCAGCACTTGCAATGCACTCCTAGCTGTTGGTGTCTGCAGCTTGTCCAGAAGAACACGAAGAACACTCACCAAAGAGCTGAGCATAACAACAATTTGTTGATCCTGGTCTGTCAATTTATCAGGAACAGATGAGGTGTCCCTTGCTGTAGATGTCTGTTCCCGCTCCGTAGGTGCATGTAGCCTCGGGAGTTCAGGCCAAGCGTCAGCTGACGTGTTGTTCGAAGCTCCTTTGTCCTTAGAGCTGACTGCGTTTGGCCTGGGCGGGAGAGGGGGTGGTGATGTACGTGGCTCGCGCGGTACAGAGGCTTTGGAGGTTCTTGAGCGGCGTCGGCGACGTGATCTTTGTCGCTTAATAGATGCTGCCGCTTCTCGGTGAGACGAGTGGTCTCTAACCATTTTCTTTAAAATTGCCATTTCCTTTCGAATGAAGGGGCACTCCTTTGAGGATGCATCATGAGGGCCGCTGCAGTTTGTGCACTTCAGCACACTGGCCTCGCACGTGTCAGTGGTGTGCGGCCCCGTGCATCGAGAACACACGGAAGTGTTTTTGCACACACTACTCACATGGCCTAACTTCATGCACTTCCAGCACTGTAGTGGTTTTGGTACAAAAGGCCGAACTGCGTGTCGGAAGTGGCCCACTTTTACGTGTGTTGGTAGGGATTCGCCCTTAAATATGATCTTTACACACCGTGACGTGCCGAGACGAAAAACGTTTGCGATGACGGTGTTTTCTGTAGCCGGCTTGATTAAGATCGACAAATCAGTGTCGGCAATGGTTTCGTCGACATCATAAATTACGCCAGTACTGCTTTCTTTTCCCAGCGGAATATGAGGGTGGACTTTAATCCCGTCAAGTTCCGTGACCTTGCGCAAGGAATCTAACGCAGCCGCATGTTCTACGTCGATCGCTACGACGTTCTTACGGGTATTTACTCTGATGTCCTTGATTTCATTCGGGACCAGTGCCTCTAGATGTGTAGACACGGCTTGCCTGTTGAGGCATCTCAGGTTATCCGTGGCGAGAACTGGCGTGAAAAGGATGGTGAGTACCTCGGTAATCCGTGATGACCTCATGGTGGACGCACTCGAATTCGATGATGTGCTGACAAATCTTCTCTTTGCTTTACGGCTCCGCACCAGCTCGAAGGTGTCGTCACCAGATTCTTCACTGCTGACATAGTACTGCATGGTGTCGTCGCTGTCAGTGTCGCTCTCGGTGCCGTTGCGCTTCCTGGAGGCAGCCGCCGCGGGCACTACTGAGTCCGGCGGACGCGCGTGAGAGTCCATCTCCACCGCAACTAAGCAGGAAACAGCAGTTCACCGGCAAAGTCCAAGAAAATTCACAAAAGAAGTAGAGCTCGAAGAGTCGGCGTTCTGCCTGAAAGGCACTTCGTCTTCCTCCTCCGAAAATGCATGGGGAAGCACACAGTAGGGGTGGGCTAACTGAACTTTGTGAATGGGCCAACTTGAAGCTGAGCCCACTTGCAAATTTCAAATTGGCCTACTCCAAAATTAAGTATAAATTTCTTAGGTGATAAATTAGTGACGCTGCCATAACGCACGCGGCGGCAACTTGCTGTCACAAGTGGCACAAACATATGTAATATGTTTGTGAATATGCATGTAAAAATACGTAAAATCTTGCTTGACAAGTGCAAAGAGACATGTAATTGCTTGAAATGCAAGGCATCAGCGGCCCAGTCGGAGAGGGGCGCAAACCGGGTACGGTGGCTAGATGGGTAGGTGTGCCGACCGGCGCCTCTGGAGCGTAGTTCACCGCTTCTCCGCGTCATGACGCAAAATTGGCGCTGCGGTCAGTAGAACGGTTCCGCAGCGCACGTCGTCTGCTACAGGGGGCTGGCGGACTGGCGGCGAGCAAAAAAAATAAAAATAAAGCATGTATTGGAATAGTTGTATGTCGTCTGTTCGTGTCAGTTTCAAAGGTGAAGAGCTCCGTATCTCTCGTACTGTTTGTAAGTTCCTAAGCGATGTGGAATGTTCCAGGTAGGAAAGATGACCGGCGAGATTAGCGGCGGCGTTGCTCCACCAAAGAAGACCACCAAGGAGACCTACTGCTTCGCTCCAAACTGCAAGTCGGGCTCTAAATTTGTGAGAAAGACAGCGGAATTGTTCCGCTGTCTGACAGCGGAAATGTTCGCCCCGAGCTTGCTCAGTATCGGTACGGTGGCTAGATTGTATCGGCGACGTTAATGAGCAAGCGGTACACCGAAAAGCGTACGTCCATGAGCTCCTCGACATTGGAAATTTGCAAGCCGCACATGAGGTGCTCAGCGCCTGCGACATCGAGCACCGCTGCGCTGCTACAGGGAAAAGAAAAGTGATTCTAGGCTGATATTCTATATAGCAGGTTATTTAGCAAGGAAGTTCCTGCAAAGAGCCAAGTGCTCCGATTGCTCAGGGCAGTGGCGCACCGACGGGGGGGGATTCGGGGGTTGTAACCCCCCCCCCCCCCCCTGAGACCGACTTAACCCCTCCCTTTTCTTTCCTTACGCATTTGAGTGCTGCAACTAAGATGTAAGACGCGCAATCGTCTGCACACTCGCAAAAAGCGAATTTTTTTGACAATTTCTCATGAAGAAATCGAAATTAGTGCTGTTTAGGTGATATTGGCAAACTGTCAACCCCCCCCTGGCAGAGATCCTGGGTGCGCTACTGGCTCAGGGACATTACTGAATTCAACAGAATGAGTAGGTCAGGGCTGTTACTCCCTTCTGAAGCACTAAAAAAACTGGTAGCATCGCTCGAAGACGCCTTCAAGCTGTGCTTCAGTTTAAATGAGTTACAAAGGAACAGTCTATCGCCGACTTTGCATCCTTTCTGCAGCTGAATCCCCCGAATTTGATCAGCTGTAAGCGGCACAAGAAAGAGCTCACAAACGATGTTGTGAAGTTCTATTCAATTACACGCCTTTACTTTCTTGTCAAGGGCAATAACATGGCACGCGAAAGCAACAGGGAGAAGAGGAAGCACCTGAAGATGAGGCGTGTGCTGTGAACAATGCTATGATGTGGTGGACCAACGTTGCGGCCTTGATGGCGCTAGCTAATTTATGTTGGTGTGTCTGCTGACTCAAGCTACGAAAGCTTTTCTTGTATTTTAAATATATTCACGAATCTAGTCCAAGACATATTGCTTTATTTTATTACAATGAAACAGTGAACCATATGCACTTACCCCAACACAATTCTTCTCGCACCAATTTAGATACCGTAACTGACGCAGCAATAAAACCAATAGCGGGATTTCTCGAAATTGAAACATTAGAACTCGCTAAATATCATGTAAACACGGTTCCACATACCGTATAAACCCTTTGCAGTATTGTTTTATGCATGGAAAAAATGCATTTACGTCTTTAATGCAATGGGCTGGAGCGCCGCGTTTATATCAATAAATGTGACCGATTGCCAAGCTAGAAAATTTACTTCAGCATTTCGTTTTTTCTGACTAGACGACAACAACAAGTTCCTCATTCTGGCTTGGCCTACACTGCTCAGAACGGTATTATAACGCGCACTTCAAAGATACAATCTGAGGCAAGCGATACTATCAGACACGCAGCTCGTCTACACAGCGCAGCCGCCGTTGCGCGCCGCTGAACCTTTCTACTGTCCGCAGCGCCAATTTTGCGTCATGATGCGGAGAAGTGGTGAACTACACTCGGTCGGCACACCTACCCATCTAGCCACCGTAAACCGGGCACACGCTTCCCACATCCTCATTCGCACTCCTGAATTTCTGCGTATACGTGGCGTAAAGCGACGTGTGACAACACGCGCCTGCCCAACCACCTCCTCCCCCATAAAATGCGCGCGCTCTCTCCTCGCCTCCCCTTGAAATAAATTCCTAGCTACGCCACTGCAGGGTATACTGGCGCTTTATTGGCAAAAGTGAGTGTTCTTTCATATTCCATAACGCACAATTACGTGCGCTGCATTAAACCTTTTGTATTTAAGCTTACCTGTGTTAATGTGGCGGCAGGAACTTCGCATGTTGGAACAAAATAAAACAGTTGGCAGCTACAGTCACTGGAGCTAGTGCGCATGTTGTCAGCTGTAGTGGACATTCCGTATGTTGTGGAATAAACATTTAAAAGCACGAAAAGAATAGGCTTGGCGTGAAGGACTTTACGATGGTAGTCGCTTTTCACGCGGTATACCGGGTGATCCTATTTAAGTTTAACGGAATGTTTAAAAATTTCCTGTGGCAGATCGCACGATTCTGGTCCTTGAGCTGTATTATTCGAAGAGCTGGACATTACTAACGCGAGAAATCGAAACACACATACGAATTAACGAAAACTCACTAATTTTCTTCCTAATTATTGACCTTACGGCAAACATTGCAATTGATGATTTCTACCTGGTGAGCCTGCAAGACGTATTCACTTGAATTTAATCTCCAGGATTGCACCAGTTCCGATATTTTATTTCAGAACTGTAGGACAAAATACATGGGTGTTCCACTTACTTTTGTGCTTCGATACGCAGAAGAGCGTTTTCTTTAAAAAAAGTAAGCGGAACAACATTGCATTTTTACGACGACTTTGATGGCGCACATCTCGAAACAGGTGTTTCCTGACAATTATTTCCAAGTTGATACGCATGTAAACTCCCCGGCTACAATTTGTAAATTGCATTATGTTCTGTAAAATAACTAAATAAGCCGTGTAGAGTGCCTTTTAATAATTTGAATGTGTGTTTTGACTTCTCGTGCAATTATGTACGCCTCTGAATAATCCAGCTCAGGGACTAGAAATGTGTTATATGGAACAGCCAACCAAATTTTCATAAAACTTAAAATTGGTCACCGTGTGTTAAAGCGGTGAGCTTCAATAGTTAAACCACCTCCAGCGCCTTTAAATTGTTACCCGTGAGATTTTCTGAGCCCTACACATCTAAAGGGAAGAATAGAGGGAAGCCTCCATAAGGAGTTCGAAAACTAGCATAAGCAGTGCGAACCACATTTCTCTTCACACCGTGTAAAGGTACCAAATATGCGTATTTCAGTTTTTAGCCTTTGCGCGGGTGTGCTTTATTGATCCTCCTTAAACTTAGGCACGTCATGTACCAATAGCGGAAGCACAAGGACATTTTCTAAAAGCTTCAACGACTATTTATTTCGGACAGTGCCAAATATGCTCGTTCAGTCGTTCAGTAACTACATGACCTAAACGTTTCGATGCACTGTGTAATTGCGACTAGAGCACTGCACGGGCTCGGGCTTACCCGAAAGCCCGGGCCCGACCCGGCCCACGGGCCGGGCCGGGCCGTGTTTGGCAGTTTTTTCCCGGGCCCGGGCTAGGCTTGGGCACGGCATGTGATTTTTGACCCGGGCTCGGGCCGGGCTCAGGGTTTTTGACGCGGGCCCGGGCCGGGCTTGGACTTTCTGGCGGTGTACAAGTAACGTGCAGCGAGTTATCCTCACGCGCCTCGACTCTGAAAAATATGCCTTTTTTGGTTTCGAGCCGGGCTCGGGTGGGGCTCGGGCGTAATGTAAAGGGGTGGCGGGCCGGGCCCGGCGGGTAACGTAGATTATTTCCGGGCCCGGGCCAGACCCGGGTCTCAGCATAAAACTGAAAAAATAAAAAAAAAATAAAAATCGGCCCGTGCAGTGCTCCAATTGCGCCAACCAACGGTGTTCGTCACAAATGCGCCCAACGCAAGGTGGTGGGTTCGACTATAAAGGCCGTGGGGCCGAGTGCCCTCTACCTTAATTAAATGTGCTATAATAGGGTTCCACCCCACCAACGGTAGTGGATGTGAGTGACTTAATTGTTTCTCTCTTTATTAACAGTGGTTTAATTAACTACGCCTTAATTAACACCAAAGACCGTGGGTTCGACTCCCACCATTGTTCGTAGGTTGTATTGCCGTAATGAATATTTCAATTAGCCCTGCCTTAACTAACTTTACCGTAATTAACTTTGCCTTACTTGACGTCATAAACTGCCTCGATTGGCTCATCTACAGGCTGACTTGACCGTGGTCCCGCCAACGCCGAATTTTCTGCCTCATGAGCCTTTACATTAAAAAACAACCAAAAGCAAACTGACTTTGCACCACGTGTTAGCAGCCGTATAAATGAATTGCTTGCTTATTTGTAATAATTAAATCTTTTTTTCATTCAGAACTGATCCTACATAAAAAACATTTTCATCCACAAATCGGTGAAAAACACGGAACTATTTGTCAGCGCGAATGCAGCCAGTACAAAGTCTCTAGCCTCAACAGTATTGACGCTGATGTATGAAACGGAGTATATGTATTGTGAGTCGCGCAGTAAATACCCTTTTACTTTTCCTTGTAAAAAAGTGCGAACGAAGGCCTCAGTATACGGTTGCACGTAAAAATCTTTAGTCCAGCAGGACGTGTGCGTTAGGCGAGGCTATATTTTTGCGTCCATCGTAGTTTTACCCGAATGTATACGAATCATGTGCACGACGCCATGCGTGTATAAAAAAAAAGTAGCAGTTTTGCCCGAAAGGCGAAGCATCGACTGCGATAGCCAATTAGTAGACAGATATACGAAGTAAGGATAGAAGTTTTATCGGCCATACAAAGTCGTAAATATTCGATTACTAACTAAATAAACAAGCACGGTGTCACGCG
>NC_051157.2:94675331-94761966 GCF_013339745.2 Dermacentor silvarum
TGCGTGGTGGTCTTATGAGCGACGCCGTAGTGGAGAGTTTCATAATAATTTTGACTACTTGGGGTTCATTAACGGTACCTAAATCTAAGAGCATCAGCTTTTTTTTAAGTTTCACCCGCATTAAAAATGTGAGCGTTTGGGGTGGGAATTGAACCCACCACATTGTGCTAGGCCGCAGAACGTCATCGCCAATGTACAACCATCACGGCTAGAGATGAAATATGTATCAATCGTTTCTTGAAATTAGAAACGCTCACCGTATCAAAAAGCGTACAGTGATTTTAGCTACATTTGTTCATTCCTAAGTGAAATGGAGCACACTGGCGATTTGTAATACGTGGTACACAAGCAACCTTAAAGTAGCTGCTGCAATGCTGTTCAATATACAACAATTAAAGGTTTGTCCATGGCGCCACTTTAGGGCAATTAGATGGAAGGCCTCTACGAGAGAAAAATATTTAGGGACTATGGCCTCGTGGGATTGCGATGCCAAAGCCAGAAAAGCGCTGCTGTGTTTTTCAAGCTGCACCAAACTATGTGACCATTTGTGACTAATTTTACAAATATAAAACTTCAGTTCGTGTGGGTGTTGTCTTTAATTTTCTCCTTCCTTCAGTTCAGACTGATATCCTGGAATAAGCGCCCGGACTGTCGATCTCCCTGCATGTTCCCTATCTAGCGTTTCCGAGATCTGTGTCACTAATAAGTAGGGTCGCAGCATCAATAAATAATTCGTCGGCTTGTAAAGGCAGAAATTGAAACGTTCTACTAAGTAATCCGCCATGCGTTTAAGCTAAGACATAGCGTGATCATCGATTCAGTGAACACTCAGTCGCTCGTATAACTGGCGCTGGTTATGCAGATGAGTTTAATTAACCAGGACTGGTAAGTAGAGTCTGGAATTTTTTTGCCCGCGAAACCTGCAATATGTGAGCGTTGCGCGGCTGCTCTCACAGCCCTTTCACATGTTTTGCATAATGCCAAAGAGTGCTTGTATGCCCGCTTAGATGTGCGAACCACAGTATGCAAACTGCTGAAAGTTCATTATACTGTAATTTGAGACGTGATGGATGAGCTGCCCGAATTGAATAAAACCAAATGTATTCCGGTGTTCAGACTAAAAACAGTCTTTCTGGCTTGCACCAATTCTCACCTGGCTGGCGAGAAAGCACTCAGTTTAGCGCAGTTAATCCGTTTGCACGGGTGTAATAACTACAGACCTGTGCTATAGGGCACAACTCAACGACCCGTTTATGAAGGTGCCAGTACCGGCAGATTTGGTTGGTCAGTTTCCAGTTACGAACGAGGCACCAGACGCTATGTCTATTTGATCTATATTTTGTTTTAGATATATATAGGCCCAACGTACCAGGAATGAGGTCATACGCGTCCTTTCGGGACTGGCTCTATCAGTCAGCTAGAATTTTGGCCACACATAGTCGCTTTTGGTTCATAAATAGAATCTGTTAAATCGGGCGCTGTAAAATAATTTACGCTTTGCACGCATAATCTACAGCGTAAGCGATATTTTACTATACAGCGAATAGCTTTTTACATTGCCTCGTAGTTGGTTTATAGATGAAATGGCATTATTTTCTCATTGCCACTTGTTGGGCGTGTTGGTAAACTGACTATGAAGCCTACATATGCTTTCCAAGTCATTGTTTTCTTGTAGACCCTTCTCATATACATCACATGGAGAGCTCAACCGAATGCTTTATTCTGGCTGATTATCGTCTTCAATAATATAGTCACGTAAAATCTGATGTTGCGTAAAGAATTATTTTATGCACGTTTTGATCACAACGATAAGGTATACGTATGCCATGGCAACAGAGTGCCTGTGGGTTACTCGACATGCTTTGTCAGCTAAAAATTGCAGGTTCCTGCTCAAACTTTGTCTGTACATTCCGAGCCACAACAGCGCGTTTGATGGCTTTCATGTGATCGCCACCACACTGGCATTCATCATCGAAGACGCATGTGACGCATTTAGCGGATACAAAACCGACGATAAGCTCGCTCATCCTTTCGTGTTGCTGCGCTGAGAACCTGAATAGCAGCTCCCTTAAAAAAAATCTTACGTTCAAGCACATTACAGAATTGAATATAGAGTCGAAAGAAACCTAACGCCACATAGAAACTCCGTTCGCAAGTCTTGATGGATCGCCCATTTAAGCAGCAGGATGCTGTAGAACCAGACGACAAATTTAGACTTGAGGCTACACGGAGGGAATGTCGGGCCGGGAAGACATCCGGTGGCGAAAAGCTTAAGTTCAAGTGGTGAGGATGATTATGATTAGGATTGTTTATTGGCAGCACCTTTGCAAGGGTCCGATGACAAATAGTCATCTAGCCTACTTAAGTTCAAGCACCGTTTGCCCATTACGGATGTAGAATAAATCAAAACTGTTTTCCAGTCGTCTTTATGTGCTCTTAAAATGAAACTTAAAAGCAGGAGAAAGAGGGAAGTCTTGCTTCAGTTCTCAAAATACAATTTGTATTCAGTTCTCCCTATATATATCCCTCATCATTTCAACATAATATTCATCTATGCCCTCATGATTGAGAATACCCCACAGCTTTAGAATGCTTGATCGCGAAGCGCGGTTTGATTTGTCTCTTGCATGATTTGATGGAAAAATGGCACCGATTTTCGCTGAGCAAAACAATGTAAATGGTGGAAGAAGAGTACTACGACAGCAGTGTTCATAATGGTTGTGGACTCATTGTGTCATCAACGAGACCAACCTTGAGGGTCGCTTGCATTGAAAATAAGAGGGTGCTGCGAAACATCGCCAAACGAGTTGCAGTGTAGCTCAATACAGAGGAAAGTCACCAGACGTTGCCTCGCCAAAGGCCGGCGAAATATTACGCGTCGAACTTCTGCGGACAACGAAAGAAATATCGTGAAAAAAAAATAAGCGATCATTGAAGGACGGGACTTGTATATTGACGCCTGACGAGAACAGTGATTTTAAAACACCCTTCCACATCAAGGCTGAACTACTGCGTTCTGAAAATATCTGCTCTTGTTCATATACTCAAGTTCGCGCAATGACACCCGAGTAGTTATTAATAGAAACTCTTTTAACATGTTGCATAAAAGCTAAAAGAACAATTGCAAAATAGATTGAGGTCCCAACATGACGCGCTTTCCAATGCACATATTATTGCATTTTTATGTGGTGGTCGTGTAAATTCAGGATCGCCTAGTGGCCTAGACATCTAGTGGCATATCCGTGTTCGGGATAGCGCTTTTCCTTTCTCTCACGGGGCCTATATCACCACTCACTCGCGCCCACTGTATGTGATATAAGAGCCTGCCGCGAGGATGGGGCGAGCATTCCTTCTGTATCCATTGTGTGCGTCATTATTTAGTATCCGCAGCTAAATTGTACTCCGAGTATCGTCTGCCCCTTCGTCTACGGAAGGCCCCAGACACTACACTTCCCTATTCGTTGTTACAGTTCATCATCGACACCACCAGCAGCATATTTTCACCACTATTGAAGGACCAAAGCGTCTCCCAGCAATCTCCAATAAACCCTGCATTGCGCCAGTTTAACCCATGCTGTGCCTGCGATGTTAGGCGTAACGTTAAGAGACGGGAAGAGAGCGGTGGAGCAGAGAGCAAACGGGCATAGCCCATATTCTAGTTGACAGTAAGAGAAAGAAATGGAGATGGGCAGGTCATGTAATGCGTAGAGTGGATAACCGGTGGAACATTAGAGTTACAGATTGGACACCAAGAGAAGGGAAGCGCAGTCGAGGACGGCCGAAAACTAGGTCTTGGGATGAAATTAGGAAATTTGGAGTTGGAAATCCAATTCAGCTAGCGCATATCAGAGGTAATTAGAGATCGCAGGGAGAGGCCTTCGTGCTGCAGTGGTCATAAACATAGGCTGATGATGATGCCTGGGATTCTCCTAATTTCATAATTCATTTATTGCCAGGAGTTACAATTATTTGACACAAAAATTCAGAAGAGAGCACGTATGTGTTTTGTCCTTACTTTATTATTCCATTTCAACATTTCTCTTTAGGTAATCAAATTCTGGAGGAGCAAGTTCAAAGATGAAACATCGGCATGTGCCTGATGTCCTATCAATGTGCGTTCACTTAAAATCACGTTACTGATTCAATAAAGACGTTTACACCCAGCCCGCTACTTACAAGTAACTAACTGCATGCGTACGTGGTCACCAGAGCATTGGATCTGATATCTCACGTCCTATGCAAGCGGCAAACGTAGATTACACTTTTTAAATGCGAAAAATTTCTTGGCGAACGTTTGCTTCTTTGACAGTATCTATCTATCTATCTATCTATCTATCTATCTATCTATCTATCTATCTATCTATCTATCTATCTATCTATCTATCTATCTATCTATCTAGCCGCCTACAACTTTGTGCTCTCATGGTCGTTTCGCTATCTTGGTACGCACCAAAATGGGCATACTATCACAAGAGTATATGACGAACATAAATGATATGTCATGACATGCGTGGTGTCATGTAGGTCATGAAACAGCCGCCTACGTCTTGGTGCTCTCATGATCCTTTCGTTAACTAGGTAGGTACAAAAATTGGTAGGTACCAAAATTGTATGTTCGCCATACACGAGTGTATGGCGAACATAAGTCATAGGTCATGACATAAAGGTCATGATTTGCGTGTCATATAGGTCATGACAATGACCTAGCGAAAGAATAACTCTCAAAAACCACTGAAGTGGGTTCGGACGTGGGTACTAGCTGACAGAAACACTACAGGATGCTGGTAGAAGTCATAGTCATGAGCATGACTCAGCGAAAATGACAGTGACTCGGCGAAAAAATATCGACACTCAAAAATCGCAGGAATGGGTTAGGACGTGGACACTAAATGAAGGAAACACTGAATAATGATGGTAGAAATCATAGTCATGAGCATGACTCGGCAAAAATGACAATGACTCAGCGAAAAAAGGATTAAACCTCAAAAGGCACTGAAATGGATTCTGACATCGGTACTAAGTGACGGAAACACTGAAGCATGATGGTAGCATCACTCAGCAAAAATGACAACGAGTCAGCGAAAAAAAGTATAGCACTCAAAAACCACTGAAATGGGTTCGGACGTGGGTACTAAGTGAAGGAAACACTAAAGGATGGCGGTAGAAGTCATAGTCACGAGTATGACTAAGGCTTTCGCACTAAGGTCTTTTAGGTGTAGCTAAAGGAACTCCTGAGGACTTACGACATGAATGTCACGACATGCGTGTCATGTAGGTCTTGAAAGAGCCGTTTACGTCTTGGTGCTCTCATGGTCGTTTTGTTAACTTGGTAGGCTCCCCTCACACTGCTTGGCATAACATCGATTCCGACAGGGCGTGGGATCTGCCGGCTTTTGACTAACCCAATGATTTCTACAGAGTGCTTAAGGAGGGTACGGTTGAATTTAACGCATATTAATACAAAGAACTCTTCAAATACACCGTATTAGGCCTCTTGCTTTCTAGTAAGTTATGGTGTAGGAGTAGCCTTTTTGCGTCGTTTTCCTTGTTGATAATTTTGAAAGAAAGCCTTGTATGAGCAATATGGTCAAGTATAGAACACCTACACATTTTGTGACGGCACTTGTGCTGGTATTGAAATTTCTATTCGCCTTTGGTATTTGGCAGTTGCTGGCTTTGATCCTTAATTTTCAATACGTGACCTGAATAATAGAAGATGTAGTTATTCAAATTTTATATCATTCTGATTTCATTCTCGCTACAAAAATAATAAGCACTCAATTGATTGGTAAATGCACAATGCGGTTGTCATTCTTGAGGTCTGCGAGAGCGACCTCAATCAGCTTCGTCGGCAATGTCGTTGCCGGAGATACCGCAATGACCCGGCAGCCACTGAAACACGACGTCGTGTCCTTTTGCGATCGTATGGTGGTGCATTTCTAGTATCTCCGAGACGAGTTGTTCGCAGGACCCGCTACGAAGAGCTGACAAAATACATTGTAGGGCCGCCTTTGAATCACATAATATTACCCACCGATTAGCCGGTTGGTTGTTAATATAATCAGTGACACCTCGGACGGCAACAAGCTCCTAAGCGGCCGATGATGTCACGTGAGAAGTCTTGTATGTGATGCTCATTGATCGTGATGGTATAACCACTGCGCCGGTGCAGCTGGTCTGAGTGGAAGAGCCATCCGTATATATGTGGATTCGGTCAGAGTAGAAAGTGTGCAAGCATTCGAGATCTTCTTGCTTCAAGGCCAAGGTAGGCAGGTCCGTCTTTTTTATTATTCCTGGAACGTAAAGGTGCACTTCAGGTTGTTTTAAACACCACGACGCTGACAGTCAACGTGTCGAGGGTGTGAACGCCGATGGTAGGGAGGCACGATGAATGCTGACCACATTGGAGAATGACGCCTGTGGTCGTCGTTCTGGCAGGGAGGCAAGAGAGCTTGATTACATCCGTGAAATGTGGCGAATATGGGCCCTAAGCATGCCGATGGTCATGTAAGTCGTGATCGGATGATCTTGAGCCGTGATAAATGTTCCTGCTGTTGAGGCGCTCCGCGGAAGGCCGAGGCAAACACGTAATGCCTGTGCTTCCACGCTCTGAAGGGCTCGAAGATTTGATTTGCATGTTTTAGTAAGCACGGGAGAGCTATAGCGTAGGAAGCCGATAAAAAGGGCTCGGTACAACTGTAGCATGGAGCCCACTGATGATCCCCACGTTTTACCGGCGAGGAATTTGAAATCGTGAACCATAGATGTGACTCATGTGAGCGTCTTCTTCAAGTGGGCAACCTGAAGGCTCCAGGAGAGGTCTCGGTCAACAAAGACACCCAGAAACCGATGATTTTTCCTGTAGGAGATACGCTGACCATTGATGCACACTGGATAACCAGACATCACTTTCCACGTTAAAGCGACAACGCACATTTTTCTGTCGAGATGGTTAGGCCTTGTGTGCAAAGATAGCCAGATGCCTGTGTTGCTGCCTTCTGTAACATTGCACGAACTTGCGGGCGAGTCACCGCTGATGCATAAATGCAGATGTCGTCGGCCTAGATGGAGACACTCACTGTTTCCGGTAGGGAATTGGCGAGCCCAAGAAGTGTGATGTTGAAAAGAATAGGGCTTAGAACACCGCCTAGAGGAACGCCATGGCACATATAGTGGTCAGTACTCGGGCCATCTTCCGTGCGTACAAACAAGGCCCGTTGTGTCGAGTAGCTTTAGATCCATCGAAATACTCGCCCTCCTAGTTCCAATGTCAAAAGTGCGTCTAGGATGGCTTGAAGAGAGACGTTGTCGTAGGCGCCTTTCACGTCAAGAAAGAAAGCTACTGATAATCGTTTCCAAGACTTTTGCTGCTCAACAGATGACACTAGATCGATGACAATGTCAATCGATGAACGTCCTCGTTGAAAGCCCGCCATATATAGTCAGGGTAAATATTGTGGTGTTCAAGATACCATTCGAGACGCATGAGGATCATGTGCTCCATGAGCTTTCCGACACAGCTGGCGAGTGCTTAGGCCGATATGATGCCAGTTCTAGCCGTGACTTTTCTGTTTTAGCAGCGCTACCAAGCGGCTGCGTTTCCATTCCTGTGGAACGACGCCATGACCTATTAAAAAGGTTGAGCAGTTCTCGTCGCGCTTCTCGACGTAGGTGGCGCAGAGCATTGTATGTGATTCCTTCGGGACCTGGCGAAGACGAAGACCTACATAGCGCCATAGCAGCCTCTAACTCTTCCATAGAAAAAGGAGCGTCCATACTTGCATCTCGGGGACCACGAATGTCGCCTAAAGCCATGTCAGGGAGTAGAACTGTTATGCCGGCGACTTTCGCACAAAACTCTTCTGCAACGTCTATCTCACGGCGGTTTTGATAGAGAGCAAGGGCGTTAAAAGGGTGTTGCTGGGGACATGAGCGAAGACCCCTTAGAGTACGCCACACACGGGACAGTGGCTTGCGGGGGTCCAGTGACTCACAAAAGCATTTCCATCTTTGATCTTCTAGCTTATCCATCCGGCGCAGTATCTTCTTTTGCATTCGCCGAGCTAATCTGAGGTCAAGAATTGACTTCGTGCGCCTGTACCTCCTTTCAGCTTGACGACGTAGTTCACGAAGTCTTTCCAATTCACTGTCATACTCTGCACGCTTTGATGAATGTGTGAAGCTACGCGTACAATCTTGCATTGCGTCTGCAATCATGTTTTCTAGCCTGCGTGCGATTGGTTTCTTGCATGTGTCTTCCACATGATCTTCAAAGGCTGACCAGTCAATTTGGCAAGATATAATGGGTAATCTAGCTTCTAGTCCATCGATCCTCACATAGGTCGGAATATGATCACTTCCATGGGTTTCGATATCAGTGAACCACTGCACTCTCGAGGTTAGGCAACGTGACACCAGTGTTAAGTGTAGGCAGCTGCTGTACGTTGTTCCTCGCAGAAATGTCGGGATTCCGTCATTTAGAAGACACAGGTTGTGGCCTGATGCAAAGGATATGAGTGACCTGCCCCTTGAATTTATCCTGGAGCTTCCCCATATCTCGTGGTGAGCGTTGAAGTCCCCTGTTATTATCCAAGAACCGTGAGTCGCAGTCATAAGATCTTTTAGTCGTTTGCTATTGAATTGACTTGTTGGGGAAAAGTAGATGCCAATAAGTGTAAAAGACAGCCTCTTATTTTTCACAGTAACACAGACGTATTGGTTATCATCGTGTGGAGGTGCGGGCTGGGAAAAATACGTAAGGCCCTTGCGAATGTAAACCAGAACCTTAATACTTCGGGCACAAGTGGTTGAAACTAAAGGTTCATATCCTGATGGTCTCAAGGTAGTTGATAAATTCGGTTCACAGATGACCGGTACAGGAAAGCGGTTTTCAAACACGAACTGCCGGAAATCCGAAATACGTGACCTCAGGCCTCTCACATTCCACTGGAATATGGAGGCGCTTCTGACATCATCCCGGAACGATCGTTATTGTTGTCGACGAGCCATGGTTCCGCTGTATAAGTTCTCAAGCACTGGACTTCTGAAGCCTTGCGAGAACCGGATTGATGGCATCCAGCACTTGCAACGCACTTCGAGCTGCTGGTGTCTGCAGGTTGTCCAGAAGTACATAAATAGCACTCACCAGAGAGCTGAGCATGACAACAATTTGTTGATCCTGGTCCCTCAATTTATCAGGAACAGACGAGGTGTCTCTTGCTGTAGATGTCTGTTCTCGCTCCGTAGGTGCATGTAGCCTCGGGAGTTCAGGCCTAGCGTCAGCTGCCGTGCGGTTCGAAGCTCCTTTGTCCTTAGAGCTGAGTGCGTTTGGCCTGGGCGGGAGAGGGGGTGGTGGTGTACGTGGCTCGCGCGATACAGAGGATTTCGAGGTTCTTGAACGGCGTCGGCGACGTGATCTTCGACGCTTAATAGATGCTGCCGCTTCTCGGTGAGACGAGTGGTCTCTAACCATTTTCTTCAAAATTGCCATTTCCTTTGGAATTAAGGGGCACTCCTTTGAGGATGCATCATGAGGGCCGCTGCAGTTTGCGCACTTCAGCACACTGGCCTCGCACGTGTCAGTAGTGTGCGGCTCCGTGCATTGAGAACACACGGAAGTGTTTTTGCACACACTACTCACATGGCCTAACTTCATGCACTTCCAGTATTTGTGATGTGTGGTGCGCGACGGTGATATTTGTGGTGTGCGACAAGGTGCGGTACATTCAAACAACAAGCAGACGACAAGGAGAGCACGCGCCGCTCTACCGCGCCGCGCCGAAAACGACGACGCCGAAGACAGTCCGGCGCGTGAACACGCGGCACAAGAAAAGAAATCAAAAGAAGAAAAAGCCAATCCAATCAAAAAAGAACACGGAGCCTCGAGGCGCCAATGAGCAATCGACGAATCGACCAGAGCAGCAGAAAAAGGAGCCGCGCTGGCAGTAGGGGGAGGAGTTCCAGAAGCGACACCAGGACAAGGTCGGCCACCGGATCGGGAGCTGAAGACGGCCGTCGGGTTCCGGACCCGAGCCACCAGGACTTCACCCGGCCGGGGCCTCCTGCCAACCCGTTCCTGGGAGTCGCCACTCTTCCGTTCGAGAACAGCTGCCCGAGGCCGGCGAGCGTCTGCGCCCGTGGGCAGAACGAGAGCAGTCGGGCTACGGGCCCGAGCTCCACGACCAGCTGCCCGGCCAGGACGCCGCCGCCGTCAACCCCTGCTGCCAAGCCGCCTGCCTTCCCGGGCATCGCCACCCTGCCCGATTGTCAACTGCTGCTGCCCGAGGCCGGTGAGCGTCTGCGCCCGTGGGCAGAACGAGAGCTGTCGGGCTACGGGCCCGAGCTCTACGACCAGCTGCCCGGCCAGGAAGCCGCCGCCGCCAACTCGTGCTGCCGAGCCGCCTGTCTTCTCCCACCGAGCCAGCGCTGCCACGCTCTGGTAGCCTTTACGACGTTCCGACACGAGCTTTGGTGAGACCAACACCGCTCATCTCGTCGTCTCGTCTCCGCTACTCCGCGTCGAGAGTATAGCACGCGCACATGCCCGCTTCCTGCCCGAACTTGCCCGATATCATTAGGCGTTCTAGCTACATGTTTTCATTTTATCTTTGTGTGTTTGGTTTCTAGTTTTCTTTTCGTTCTAGTTTTAATTATTAAAGTTTGTGTGTTTCTCAACAAACGGCTTTGTCCTCGATTGGGTTCTGGGAGGCTCCGCCTCAGAGAACCGCCAGAAAACATTAACACGAAAGAACCTGCTCATCACAGTATTGTAGTGGCTTTGGTACAAAAGGCCGAACTGCGTGTCGGAAGAGGCCCACATTTACATGTGTTGGGAGGGATTCGCCCTTAAATATGATCTTCACACCGTGACGTGTCGAGACGAAAAACGTTTGGGATGACGGTGTTTTATGTAGCCGGCTTAAGTAAGATTGAGAAATCGGTGTTGGCAATAGTTTCGTCGACATCATAAATTACGCCAGTGCTGATTTCATTTCCCAGCGGAATATGAGGGTGGACTTTAATCCCGTCAAGTTCCGTGAGCGTGCGCAAAGAATCTAACGCAGTCGCATGTTCTACGTCAATCGCTATGACGTTCTTTCGGGTGTTTACCTTGATGTCCTTGATTTCATTCGGGAGTCGGGACCAGTGCCTCTAGATGAGTAGACACGGCTTGCCTGTTGAGGCATCTCAGGTTGTTCATGGCGAGAACTGGCGTGAAAAGGATGGTGAGTATCTCGGTAATCCGTGAAGACCTCATGGTGGACGCACTCGAATTTGATGATGAGCTGACAAACCTTCTCTTTGCTTGACGGCTCCGCACTAGCTCGAAGGTGTCGTCACAAGATTCTTCACTGCTGAAATAGTACTGCATGGTGTCGTCACTGTCAGTGTCGCTCTCGGTGCCGTTGCGCTTCCTGGAGGCAGCCGTCGCGGGCACTACCGAGTCCAGCGGACGCGCGTGAGAGTCCATCTCCACCGCAACTAAGTAGGAAACAGCAGTTCACCGGCAAAGTCCAAGAAAATGCACAAAAAATAGAGCTCGAAGACTCGGCGTTTTGCCTGAAAGGCACTTCCTTGAGGTCTGCGAAATTTCTGGTGTACGAGGCAGCTTTGAATTTTACTCCACCAAAAGTTTTTATTGTACTGATATTCCCTGCTGAACACCACGTATATTGTTGCAATGAAGCGTGATAGACCCTGAGGCCCCTTATCTTATAACATACCCTCCCATGTTTCATATACAATTATAAACGCGTCATGTTGTAGAAACACAGTCTGAAGAGGGACCAAGTTTGCGCCAAAGATATTCCGCTCCTGCCCAAATAAGTCAGGACGAATTACTGACAACAGCATCAGCTACAAGAGTTCGAATCATGATGTAAAAAGTTCTGCATGTGTTACAATCGTGTAACACAAGAATGCAAAAGCCTGCTGCACATTAGGTAATACATGAAGTTAAACAATCGGGATTAGACTTCTTTGTAAGACATATTGGCAATGCATTAAGTTATGCCATCGGGGCTAGATTTCTTGCAAGGCATAACGAGCCGCAATGGGAAGTACACTAGCGGCACTACGCCGACATCCTGACCGCCACACACAAACACTTAGCGTAGTACCTAAAGTGTAGCATGTTAGTATACGCACTAGGCCACACCTTTAGTCAGCGACATGGCTGCGACGGGACGTGTGCAATTACGCACGCACTAGACACACCTTTAGTAAACCAGAACCTTGGAGCAGCCTTGGCTTCACAGAAGCGTGCTCGTCTCGCACCCTGGAGGCCCTGGTGCGATTCCGACCCAGAGTTTCTCCCACCAAGACCTTGATTCCCACCCAGACTTTGTCAAAGCCACCAATTTACCTTGTTTACAGGAACCTCTTTGAGAAATGTGACGTCAATCCAACCATTTTTTGCGGCGTCGGCCATTTTTCGTCACGATGCAGTTTCGCCAAGGTAACCACCAACATAGACACCCAAGTCGTTCCCCCCAATAATGAAGAGTAACTAAGCAACGTGGACTTTTTTAAGCATTCACAGAGCCCAGTTCAATAAACGCTTTCAATAATTTGCTCTGAGAACGAAGTAAATCAGGTCCACAGAGCATAACAAGTAGATGTATAAAGAAAGACCTCGGCTTCGTATGGCGCGTAAACAAAGCAATCGCTCGGCTCAGCACACGCCTGCATGCATCGGAAGTTTCTCGAATGTCATCGATAGTTCTATCCGTTGCCTGTTGTGACCGAACCTCGTGTATAATCGGACTGTTGGCGCGACGCGAATTATGTAGTACTTACTGCAAGTCACGCGGGCACCAGCAATTACGCTGGTATCTTAGACTATTTATATATAAAAGCCAACGAGCTTGACCCGTATATGAGATTTTCGACGATCGCTGACTTTGCTCGTCGCTATCGTTGTGCTTGAGTGTTACTTGTTTTGCTTGGCACAAGTTTGCCTAATAAAGCATTTAATGTGCAACTCATAGTTCCTACAATGCGTGACCACAACGTGACAATATTCGTTAAGCAGTGGCGACCAGAAATAAAACATACTAATTACCTTATTAGTGCTAGAAACTCGCATTCAATAACGCGGTTGGCTTTCACGGTACAAGCGTGTGGTTGCCGAATGACAAGCGACGCCTTCACGAAAGACAATGAGAACTACAAAAGTTCGGCCTTGCAATAGTACATTTTGCAAGTTCTTTGCCTGCTCAGATCGCATGACCTGAGCAGGTCATGCGATCTCCTCTATCACGTGACCCCCTCTCTATCGGTCCCCTTTCTGGGCAATGGTGTAACCTCATATTTTCTCCGCACAGATCTTGCTGTAGTGCGAACCTGCACTCGAAAGCACGATAGCAGGCTAATTAATTGCCGCCACTCTCAAAGGACATAACATCCTATCATGCGCCTCTCTGGCACGCACAGCGCGTGCCTATTGGGCGAAGACGACTTAACCACAAGTAAACCACAAAAATAAGGTTCACCGCTGCACAAATCATTTGTTGTCTGTCTCTATTTTTATTTTTAACACGAAAGTGTTTTATGCCGGGGTCCACCAAGACTACACTGACGTATTTCCGTCACGGAAATACGTCACACGAACATACACGAACATAATACAAAGAAAGAAACCAGAAGAAAAAGTTCCACAAACATGCAAAATTTGGAAATCGAACCCACGACCTCTCGGTCCGCGACGATAGATCGCCGAGCGTTTAACCCATTGCGCCACAAACGCATTTGCAGAGAGCTACACAGACGCGCCTTATATATCTAACACTCCTCCGTGTACCCGCGCTCTTGCTCGGGGCGGTGCCGCCGCCTACGAGCAGAAAAGAGAAGTACTGCATTATGACACTAACGCGCACCGACAGTGAACGCTTCGGTGGTCTCAGCACTACGACGCCTCGATGCCAGCATTCGAAGGGACGCTGGCATCAAGAAGCACTACCAACGTGGGCCACCTAGGTGGCGTTCACCGTACTCAGCACAGCGGAGCGTGGCCTCCGCAATTAGCTCTGAAAATGTTTCTGAAGTTGATCGCGGAGGCTGCAATTACGACGCGCTGTATGCGCTGGTTTGACTCGGTGACGATTCAGTTACGTGCTTTGTCTTGCGCGTTGTATTAGTGTGTCAGTTACGTGCTTCGTCTTTCGCGTTGTGCTAGCGTGTGCAGCGTAGTGCAGCTTCCATATGCACGACGGTTGCTCATGGTCATCGACGTTGGTAGTCGTGATGGAGGAGACGTGCCACCAGGCGTCAGCGTGGGTGCATCAACGCCTAAGGGCGCTTTAGCCACAAAACACCAATAGACATTATATATCAATGTGCAATAAACATTACACTACTTCTGTGAAGACACGTTTCACTTTCGTGTTCTATACCGATTCCTATATAAGAGGGATCAACCACATTTTTTTTGTTGTCTTTATATACTTTTGCAGCGCTCTATACACATAATATGGTTGAACTTTCAAGAGCTCTCTCTCTGCATCGTTCACATCTATTTAATAAGACGGAAGTTTCATCACTATAGCCAGTCAAACTCGGGTGCATACATGGCTTCGTGCGGCGTTTATCTGAACGTATTATTAGAGAAGTCACGTACATACGACAAGGTGCAGCTTTGATGCTGAATTTGCGCAAGTCTGGTGGCTATGCTACACTGCGTGGAATGCAGATACATTGATCAGAGCCCCAGCTTAGCTGACTTCCGTTCGCGTGAGTGCACCAACATTTGGGATGTGGCTCCCAGGCATATAATTACTTTGACAGGGCCTTGCGTGCTTCAAGGACCTTGAACTAAACAACAGTGTTCCACTTAAAAGATCAAAGAAGAAGGATGTTGCAATCGCGATTTTTCGTTCAGAAAAAAAGAAAAAGAAGAAGAACAAGTAGAAAGAGGCATCGGTGCCATGAGACATTTTATTCGGAGCACGTTTCCTAGGAGAGTGTCGTCATGGCTGAGTGCCTGCAGTGCTTCTTATTTCTTACGAAATTTATCTCTTTTATGTCGCAATACCTTTTTTTTTACAAGCTTATTGTCTGTGTATGTTTTTTTTCTCTTGAAGTTGGGGATTTTGTTGGCCAGTGTCGTAACTGTGTGTTTTGGAATATGTTATTCTCTCTGTCGCCATGTCACTACGTCGTGCAACACTCGCGGTGCGCTTTTTTGTGTGCCATATTTAACTGCAGCGGCTCCTTTTTCTTTGTTTGTTTTATGTGTCCGTGTGCGCTCTCTAAGAAGCTAGTGGACGTAAACGAAAATTGCGGCATCGTGTGACCTTTACGCGGCTAATACGGCGTAACACAACATTGATTAGGAACGAAGTCGTGTGCATCTCTGTCCCTATGGCTGCACCAGAAATATTGATAAGATTTTATTTTTTGACGGTGCCATAAAGCTCCCCTATCCACTTTGTTCATCTCATGGGGCCCACTGCGCCCTTTCCGAGTTGATGTGCGATATGACTCACGGGTGGTTTCTTCTCTTGTCTTGCCGTTTCATCTCCTATATATATGTTAAGCTACTAGTAACATGTCAATAATTTTCTTTGGCTAACCGGCTCCACATTAAAATTTTGCTTCTCAACGCTCACATCTCTTCACATACTCTGATGTATAGTTTCCTAGCGATACATTCCTGGAATGCACAAGATATTTATGCACAGGAAGCGGTCTTTGCGGTGTGAAAAACGTAACACGACAGTGCGTGTATACAAGAGACCATTGCGATATGCTATTGGTCATGGCATGCCGCAGCACCAACATTCTGAGCAGTTCAGATCCAAGGAACCAAACGCCAAAGATATTTTTCTTCACTGTGGCACACACAGATTGCTCGCAGATCAAGGTCTGTTTTCGATGCAAAAAGATCGTAACTCCTTTAAACAGAACAACAAAGTGCACTTGATTCCTCTGCTTTAATGGGCAAATTTCTGCCATTGTAATAATGCGGGAAATGCTCTGAATGCCGTTGCGTATTCGATTTAAGCGCGCGTTCCACTGTTACTGGCATGAGAAAATAATTCCACATGCTGCCTGCACATAACCGACGAGTATATCAAGAAAGCGATAACTAACTGATTCACATTCGCAGAGAAGTTCAGGCCACAAATTCTAGAGGAAAGTTATCTGCCATGTCATCCCGCACTACAAGACCAGACTATCAGCAGCTACAGCTACACAAGACCCAGTACTCGACATTGATCAATCGCTGGTGCTCTCCACACCCGCATTCATTCAATGGTAACACACCTCCAAGCGCATTGTTACTCGAATCACGTCTGTGTCATTTACGCCAGCGAAGAGAACGCACCGTTCGAAGCCCAGCCAAGCCGGATACCAGACCCTGCGATGCGGGTCAAACGATATCGCTTGTACCTCGGCGCAGCTGTCGTGCTTCGCAAACGCAGCGCTCTTGCGTGAAGTCTACTGGACCAAGCTCAGATATTGTAACGCATATCAAGGGCATGGCTTGTGCGAAACGTTGAAGAGTCTGCACTCGACCCTATCCCTCTGACATAACCCCCTCTCCCCCTACCTCCACTTGGTATAAAAGCACAGCTTTGTAGTAGATGAGATTAACAATTTCATGGTATATATTCTCGTTGCCTACCGTCACTCACCCTAGCTACGGTACTTATCTTCGCTCAGGCGCAAGTGGTTTTTGAAGTGCAGTATGCAATAAAGTGTATTAGACGCTCTACCAGAAATGAGAGCTCTTTCTGAGGGCATATGCCAAGCGCATTAGGGCCACATCAAATAATACACATTATTTTAATGTACATAAAACTAAATAAAGCAAACGTACTGACATAGTATGCGGTCAGGGGCTCACGTGTGCACTAACCGATGGTCTGTGCTGGAATATTCTTTTTGTAACAGACAGTTCTGAAAAGAAGGGACCTTAGTAGGGCGTGCGGGCGTAGTGAGCGCGATGCTGAGGTCAGCGTAATTGGGCTCTATGAGTACAAACCAACTCCTATATAGCCGCCTAAGAAGTAACAGCAGGTATATGTATCCGCCGTTTCTGCAGGAGAAAAGATGTTCCACAGTAGCCCTCACGTTCGCAATGCAGGCGGTACCTTGTCGCTAAGCAAATTTTCGTATTTGCTCTTTCTTAGAAGAAAAGCCTTTGCTGTGAGGCTGAGCGAGGAATGGTATACATTCACTGCGGTTATCACAAATACACTTGCTGCTATATTTACAATGGTGTTCATGCTGCATAAATGTGTACTCTACAAAACGGCTATTCGAATGACTGCAAATGATGGACGCAGAGCACACATCAATTTCTAGACTCATGAACACCCTATTTTATGAGCTATGCCTTTTTCCACTCCTACGACTACCCCAAAAGATGCTAAATTATCATTAGACTGAAAGATATTAGATGCACAGATCGCTACATAGAATATAGTTAAAATGTCTGCTATATACGTACTTCCGCAAAGAATAAAAGTTACGGTTCAGGCATCCTGTCTTCAATTTTTTATATAAACAAGGCTTGGACTCTAATACTATGAAAGTGCTTCGGCGGAAATTATTCTTGAAATATGGTTCATCACGCGTCACTGTAATTGATGCTATATACTGAAGTAGGCTTGATCTGTGCGGCGGTGTGTCCTGAAATCTTTCAAGACCCTAGAAAAAAGTACGCGCCATTTCCACGAATACAGTATTTCCTTGACAAACATGACGCCAGGTTAAATACGCTAATTGGCCAAGTCTTTCAAAAGATCATTCCTTATCCCACACTTAGGAAGACGTTGGGAACAAAATATACCGTGACTTTACAGGATATGTTTGTTGTTGATTCGCACACATGTTGATTCGTACACATAAAAATAGAAAAAGAAACAGGACCCACATTCACAGAAATGTCTTAGGCTAGAATTGTTCTTAAGAAAAAATTCTTGCCAGTCGTCATGCTGGACACATTTATTGGCGAGGGCAGCCTCCCAAAAAGCAAAGAGCAGTTAGAAGGAAATAGCTTTGTTATTTTGGCACTTCATATTTTTCTTCTGCGCAACACTACGCGCGAATATTTCGAAAAAACAATATTGAGCCCACTTCCACAATCCCAAATAATTGTTTATTAAAAAATTGTTTGTCTAGTGAACGTTTTACACATTTGATACAAAACCAGAATAACAGGAAACAGCATCCAAAGAAACCATATTTTCTTGCTTTTTATTCAGTTGACTTCATTCTCGCACATGCACAATATTTCGTTCATACTTCACGCAATGCCTCATATAACTTCAAGATTCAGAAAAAGGAGGGGTTGGTAGGGAAAAAAAGTGCGTGCACACATGCAAGGGTCATCGCTATACACAAGATAGGGTGGAAAATCGAACGAAGCATGGACATTTGTTCGCGTCTGCTCAGGCAAATAGGCGGCTGTCTGGTCTCTGTGACGTAGAGAAATGCCCCGCCACAAGTGGAGAACAAATTCATCATCACTGGCCGGGGAAAGCATCTCACCTGTAGGCCCTGTCAACGGAAGATATTCTTTCTGATGCGGCGTTGACGAATGAACAACCGTGCTCTCTTTTACTGTGGCAATAACGACCGGCATCAGTTATGACACGAATAGGCTGGTAGCAGCTCTAGTCAAAATAATGACTCTCGAGAAAAGCGAGGTGGCCACTTAGGATGCCTTTGGCGCGAAAGCAAGAAAAGTGATTATGTGGATGAGGGGCACATGTTGGAATGTATGCGAAGCGAAGGTTTTGTATAAAAGTGCTTAAATTATTGTTCTAAGACTGAATGCGAATCATGCTGTTCTCTTTAGTTTCATCCTATGAGACCTGCAATCTCATCCAATGTTGGTGTTTATGCAGCGCGCAAGGTACAGGGCCCGCAACTTTTATGTTGACCACCTCATTAATATTCGAGCGCCTATAGCAGTTGTTGTTCAACACAAAATAAAGAAAACGATTATTTCTTTTATCGGTATCATGATTAGGCGCCGTATTCGGCACATTTCCCCCGTGAAGTAGAACGCATAATGAAGTTATACCAGCTTCAATACTAATGAGGCGTTTACGCTTACACTGCACGACCCTGCACAATATTAATGTCATGAAATCTTTATGCTTATGCACTACAGCATTCGAAGGTTATGACGAAATTCAAACCTAATTTCATTCGAGTGCAGTATTATCCCTCGTTATCGGTTTACTTTTTTCATTACATAAAACGTAGAGGAGAAATTGAATGTAATATCTCGGATTAATATACATTGTAGCGAAGCACGATAAATTTACATTGCTTGGCTGGAATGGAAGGCACTTTGCAGATCAATGAGCCAGCTAGGTCGATACCCATAAATTAGCCGCTAATGATAGGTGATGATGCAATGCACGGGCAGGGGACTATATTCGTGGGCTTATCAATTGTACCGCTCGTGTGCATGTAATAGCGCATCAAACCGAATACCTATAACAAGTAAACATGGTTCAAATTATGCAGATCTCCACAGCGTACAAGTTCGAAGTTATAAAGGTTGTAAAAAAAGCTGTCTGAGATATGTTGTACAAACAGCAGAAATACCACAAATGATAGGATTTAGTTTGAAGTGCGGGCTGCTTAAAGGGCAACTCGCTTTGAAACCTGAAAGCGCACTGAAAAAGTTCACAAGAGTTTAGTTTAGACGCAGGAAATAAAAATAAATGCAAAGTGGTAAGCATCTCGCTCCCTTGCAGCAAGACTTATTTATTTATTTATCCATTTACAGAATACCTACGTCGCCTAGAAGGCATTATCGCAGAGGGGACAGTTTGAGAAATATGTGTTAAATCGTTCACAGAAATAAATAAATACCTAAATCAAAGTAACACCAAAGTGGAATATACAATGAGTTAACATTTTCAAGCGTAATAAAAAAATTAAACAAAATAAACGGGTGGTGCATTCTCAGAAACACTGGTGGGAATAAAAATTGTGATTATCAGACACTGAGGCAAATTCTTCGGGCAACAAATTCCAGTCCTTTAAGTCTGTGGAAAGAAGGATTCGGCAAAATGGTTTATATTACAACTGTATTCGCGCACCTTCTTTGAGTGGTCGAGTCAATTAGAGACCTAAGTTGGCTCCGAAAGGTAGTCGCGGCTATCAATGCATGTTTTATTATAGCAGATACGGTAGAAGAACTTGACTCTGATAATTTTTCTTTTAGTAATTAACATTTCCGAGCCCAGCAATGCTTTTATTTCAGTGACAATTTCTAAATGGTTGTAATAATTGGAGACGAAGCATGCAGCCTAATTTTGAAGTTTTTTATTACTTCTATCAAATAGTCCTGATATAGGTCCCAAATTATAAAGGCGTAATCGAGGATAGAGCTGACATGCAAAAATATAAAGTATTTCTTTTACATCTTTGGACCCTGATTTGAAATTTCCACCAGTAAAAAACGACATTTTACTTGCCTTAGATATTGACTGCTGAATATGTACGTTCCAATTACGTTTCGGCGTGATGTAAACACCAAGGTACTTGCACTCTGAGAGTGCAAATACCTTGGTGTTACTTCACGCCGAAACTTAACTTTACACTCTCTTACAACTTAACCATACTTAACATTACTTGCACTCTGTTAGTGCAAGTACTCGGGGAGCTTGGTACTTACGGTTACTTTAACGCGCAAGCGTAAGTGGCTCACCTGTGGAGCAGGCGATAGGAAGCATTAAGCCGTGAAGGACTTACGTGACTAAACTTCTCATAAATCCAAGAAATTCTTTCTGTAATAACCCAAGTTGGCGTCGCCCATGAATCGAATATAAAATCGTCATAAGCTGAAGTTTGTCGTTCAAAATATAGAAAGCAAAAGCGGAGTAGCCTCCGATGGAGGCTTGACTTGAAAGGAGCAATTGGGTCATATATAGAAGGAGTATAATTAGAGAATTCAGGATATAAAGTATTAAATACTACTGTAAAACTATGTTGCCATTCCACAATATAAGTTGTATTTTGAAGCTAGAAATTAATGTCACGAAACGGTACTCCTAATATTCTTGCTGTACTTGTAGCTGGAAGCTTACACTTCCTGGTTAAGAGCGTCTATATATTCCTTCAACTTCGTGATGTCTTGTCTGATTTGTGTGTATATTCTGATGCCGATGATGGGAGTTGGGCAAGCGTCTTATTATTTCATCACTGTAAAAAGTTATGATTTGTTAGGCATCAAAAAAAGAAAGCACGGCTTGTGGAGCTGGAAAGCGCCCATAATTTATTAGCGATAAAGCTATTCATAAACTGCACAATCGAAAACTTTCAACATAATTCTATAGATACATGTCGCCATAGTATGAAACACGTACCAGTAAAACGCAAAATATATATTAAAAGTCGCAGTTTTGCCCGAAAGACAAAGCATCGATTGCAATAGCAAATTAATAGACAGGTATACGAAGTAAGGATATCAGTTCTATCAGGCCGTGTCAACTTGTAAACATTCGCTTACTAACAAAATAACAAGCACGGTGTCACGCGCGCGCAGTTACACATGAACACATGTCACTGGATGACCGCAGAAACTTTCAAAACGCCGGAGTTAGCAATTACGGCAACAGCAGCGAGCAGCAGCATTGACCTTCGAGCTGTTTCTCACTTCAACACAACCTAAACGTTGAAAGCACAGCACATATACGAAGCTACCGGCACTCGGCGCACTTTGTCCACATCGCAGATAGCTTTGAAGATACGGCACCTGCGCCGCCATGTCGTAAGCAGCAGCCGCCAGAGTTAAACGCCGCCCCCCCCCCTCCCACCCTCCCTCCCTCCCCTTCCCTCGTGCCTCGCGCGACAGAAGACGGCGCGCTTCCGCCCTGCCTTCCTCCCTCGTGCGCGCGAGATTTAGCCACAATTGTCGGCTGACCCTCGCAAGCTTTCACTCCCACATACAGCGTACGGCATGCAGCGACGATGTTATCGTGTTTAAACGTTATACTGAATATCACGGTGGCGGAGACGACAACGGAAGAAATGCGCCTGGAGTGTCCATATAATTGCTTTCGCAATAAACTGGTTTCCACGGCCCCTAAAAGGCTTCGTAAAAAAGCCGCGTCGTAAAGGTGGTGGCGTGGATTACAAGTCCAGCACCGGGCTTTAATTGTAAAGTTGAAATCCTCCTCCAGTCCACAAAACTTTCAGGCTTGGAGTGGCACTGACACCTGCAAAAAAATGCAGACAGTCAGTTGGGATATACAAGTCCTGGTAGAACCAAATAATAAGGCCCACTAAGTTTCAACAAAGAGGAAAAGGAGGAGGAAACAACTTTAGACAGAGAGAGAAACAGGGCGCGAAAGGAAGGGAGGTTAACGTGAAAACGTTCTGGTTTGCTACCCTGCAGTGGGGGAAGTGTAAGGGGAAATGAAAGACGGAAAGAATAGCGGAGAGAAAATTGAAAGTCACGAAAAAAAGAAATAAAAAGAATAAAAAATTGGCCGCCATCTCGCCATGCGAACGTCAATGTCCAGCGAAGCTGTATCAAACACCACACATGGTCGAGCATTGTATTCATGCTGTTCTTCAGGGGGGGGGGGGGGGGGGGGGTATTCTGTAAGAGTCCACCTAGTGGATTGTCCACTTCGGCTGTCGCCATTGGCGCCGCTTCACGAGTGCGAAGAAGACTGGCTGGCACCTTCGCGCTCGTGAAGCGGGCGCCAATGGCGACAGGTGAAGTGGACAGTCCACTAGCTGGAGTCTTACAGAATACCCCCCGCCCCCCGCCTACGGTGTCTTTAATTTCCGTGTGCCACTCTTGGCAGTCTTAGAGTGACCTGCATGAGGTGCTAGATGGGTCTCCCTTTTATATAATACAGCGTGCTAACACGTCACTAAGTATATATATATATATATATATATATATATATATATATATATATATACGAGCTGCTACCCAAAAGTTTCGGGAACTTGCAAAGCGCAGGCGAACTGAGTGTGGCACACATTTCCGCCGCTAAATGTAGCTAGCAGTATGCCTTGCGTTTCAGTGTGCTGAACGACTTGCATCTGAGAAAAAGTACTGTTTTGCGAAGTGTTGTTTTTTCACCCAATGTTTCACTAATTTGGCGCATTTCTTAGCCAACAATTTGGCAGACTTCAAGGAGCAAAGGATATTGATCAAATTTTGTTTTACACATGGCAAAACTGCATCAGAAACTCATCATATGTTAGAGTACGCGTTTCGACTCGACTCCATGAGCCAAAGTAGGACGTTTGTATGGCATAAACGCCCCAAAGAGGGTCGAATGCGTGTTGACGACAATGAACGTTCTGGACGCCCGTCAACGAGCACAACTCTGGAAACGATAGCGGAAGTTCGTAAGGCTATCCTTCAAAATCACAGGCTAACTATAAAAGATGTCTGCGACATTGTAGGACAATCGTATGGCGAAGTTCAGCGAATTTTGTCGCATGTTTTGAACATGAGGCGCATTCCTGCAAATTTCACGCCCGGACTGCTCAGTGACGAACAGAAGCTGCCCCGTGATTCTGTCTGTACAGAACTGAAGCAACAAGTCAGAGACAATCCCACATTCCTCTCCAGTGTAATAACCGGGGATGAGACATGGGTTTATGGCTACGATCCTGAAACCAAATTGCAGTCGTCGCAATGGAAGTCACCAAATTCCCTGCGGCCGACAAAGGCACGTCAAGTTCGTGGCAATGTGAAGTCCATGCTCATTGTTTTTTTGTTGTTTACCTAGATGAAATTGTCCGCAAACATTTCATACCTCCTGGGCAAACCGTGTATAGCGAGCTTTACTGTGACTGTTTTGAGGAGCTTAAAAGAGAGCATTCGTCGCAAATGTCCGGAGAAGTGAAAGAACAACAACTGTCTTCTTCATCACGACAACACGCCCGCTCACACATCACTCGTAGTTAAGCAGTTCCTGACTTCCAAACAAATCAAAGTACTACCACACCCACCCTGCACCTACCCTTTTCACCTGACCTCGTACCTTGTGACTTTTTCTTGTTCTCAAAGTTGTAGTTGAGGCTGCAAGGACGTCGGTTTGGCACTGTGCATGAGATCCAGTCGGAATCGCAGGCGGTCCTCAACACACTGTCGCCTGAAGAGCTCCACGAATGCATGAAATTGTGGCAGAAACGCTGGGGTCGGTGTATGCATGCTCAAGGAAATACTTTGAAGATGACAGTGCTGATTAGGTGTTATGATGAACACATTGTTTTTGCTACTAAATTCCCGGAACTTTTGGGTAGCACCTCGTATATGCTGTATGTCTGATTGCAAAGAAATATATGCCGTTTGCCTTGCACTGTTACCATGGCGTTTTGTGTTTGCGACACTAAATTTCCCGACGAACGAAAGATATACAGCTTCGCTGTAAAGAATAGTGGAGGTTGGAAATGTCCGTGAGAACTATACTCTGTCAGATAGTCCGCTCGAACGCAAACTTCAAGAGTGCCTTGACTGACTTGTTGTGGGACGACTGTATAGGCCGGCGTTCCAGAACTGTCTGCTCCGAAAACGACCAGTTGACACGACGCACCAGCGTGGTCGCGAGTGACTGCCTGTGTGTGCCGTATCGGGGACAATGACAAAGAAGGTGTTCGATAGTTTCCTCGTCGCCACAGTGGTGCAAACGACTACGTAAATGCGACGTCAAGCCACAATTGGCAGAGTACCGTTGTTTCGGGTCGGGATAGTCCAGGTGGAGGTCGAAGTCGAAGACAGGGGTCCAGTCGATGAAGAGAAGTGTGTGCTGCAAACTAGGTGCGTTCCGCAATAATTCGGTGGCATCGTTTGCAAGCACTCGAAGTTTCGCTGCTACATCGCGAGAGGAAGCCGTAATATGGCGAAAACTCCAAACAAACACAAATCCATATTTGAGTATTTACAACGCCATACACCCTGCGCTGTATTCCTATAAATGCACACACTGCGATCAATGCGCAACGCTTTACCACATGGTATGGGCTTGCCCAAAAAGACCATAGCTCACACCCATAACTCACCCCACCACACAGCAATGGGAGGCAGCGCTGTCCAGCTCTGACTCGACGGACCAGCTCAACCTGGTCACCCAAGCGAGAAAGGCAGCTAAGGCCGTTGGACTCCTTGACTGAGGGGACCACCCAATGCAGAGCGGAGGAAGCTACCTACGCTCGCGTGCTCTTTGCATAAAGTTTATTCTCTCTCTCTCGAGCAGCTTCGTCGGCATGTTCGTTGCCCATTACGCCACAGTGGCTAGTGAGCCACCGAAAAACTAGGGAGCGATGAAGGAGCTCACGGATTTCTAGGACTAGTTGTTCGTAGGCTTCACAGCGTAAGGCGGAAGGCAAGCAATCTGGAGCTGCCTTGGAGTCGCTGAAAACACTCCATTTTTGAGGTGCTTCCTCACGAATTATGTGTAGTGCGCTACGAAGAGCAGCAAGCTCTGCGGCTGTCGATGTTGTTTGGTGTGATGTCTTGAACATCACAGTGGCGACTTTAACCGGAAATATCACTTATCCTTTATTGAAACCAAGGAATTGGTCAAGTGAGGGAAGGGATGGGGGTCAGGGGAAAAGGAAGACGGTGGGCACTCATGCCGCTCTAGGTGGCCGAAAGTTCTTGTGCATCGGCGACCCCTATGGCCCAGCATACGACCCGGAGTTGGTCTTCCGGACGTGAGCTGCGCAGAGCAGCCTCCCAGCGCTCCTGTCGCTAAGCCCCCTCGAAGGTGGGAGTAGGTTAATTTCGGCACTAACGTTCAACATTGTAGCGCACACAGTTTGAGGCGGCTCTGGAGCTGAACCACATATGGATCCAGGAGTTCAAGCACGCGGTACTCCTCGACGTCCGGCCGCTTGCTCTCCAGCTCCACCTCTCCAGCCCGCTCTATTACGACGAACTGCGGCAGTCTGTCCTCAACTTCTACGGCGCTGCCCACCGCCCCCTTCCAAGCGCGTCTGCTCCGGCGCCCGCATGCCATCGTCCTCAGGCCACCTCATCGCCTTCATCGCCACCGATGATGAGACGCGGCAGCAGAGACATCGCCGAGCCAACGCCGGCTCCCGTGCCGCACGCCGTCGGGTCTGGCGACAACGACGTCGCTCCTTCCATTCGGCCTCCTATCAACCCTTCACCGGATTTGTCCACGCTGCCGGCTGAGCGAGCCTCCAAGTTAGCGCACGAGCCCTGCCCCGTGCCGACGCCGCTGCCTCCGACTTTGTCAACTGTCGCTACACCGCGGCACGTACCAGCCAGCGACAGCGACGCAGCAGCGACCTTCTTCCCTGCCCAGCGCTCGCCGTCCTCTCCTTCGGCCAACTTGCCGTTGGGCCCTTCTAGCGACTACTCTGACAAGTCGGACGTTGTAGGGTGGGAACAATTGTCGCGCCACGAGTATACGGCAGATGAACTGACACCACCATCCCGTGAAGCGAGTCTTGATGGTGTCTCCCACCCACCACCTGATCCTGTCCTTCACATCGGGCCCACGTTGGAGCTCGCCAAACAACATGACCCGGCAGCTGCTACCCCGGCTCTCCCAGACTATCGCCAACCCGCGTCGGTACCGCCATTGATCATTGTCCGACGACGCCTTTCTCGCCGCCAACAGCGCCACTCGACTACAACGCCATTGACCGTGGCAATACCCAGGCTCCAGAAGGCGCGTACCAGACCCTCTTGTCTTGACTCGGGCGGTGTCACGCGCAAAATCTTGCAGCTTACGACGTCTACCGCGGGTCGGGCAAGACCGGACAAGCGCGTGCACACGGCGCATGCACCAGAGCTCGCGCATCTGCGCGCACCTGACGATCGAGCTTGCGGCTTGTCGTGCCCACCAACTCCCGGTCCCCGTTCGTCCCGCCTGGCCTGCGTTAACTGCTGCAGAGGCGTCTGCCTCCACCTTCTCCGTGCCGGTGTGCTGTGTACCTTGCGTCCGCACACCCACTCACAGCCTCGTCCACCGGAAGGACTTGCTCGTCCCCTTCGCCTCCAACAGACTCGCTACTTGGACTGATCCCGGAACCCTTTTGAAACTTGCTCCTTGCATTTAATTTATCGCAGTTCAGTCTGGGCGGGGGGCCTGTAGAGCCCACAAACGCCGCATCGCGGAGCGCTATGGTCGGCGCTGCAAATAGAAGAAAAATAAAGAAGCGCGGCGCGTGCTCGAGGCGCAAGCTGGGCACACGCAGTGTTGTTCTAGAAGCCAGCCGCCGCTCAGCTCGCCGCCTTCGCCCTTCTGAGTAGGAAACGATGGCATGGCTCGTCAGCCGCCTTCACGTCCTCCTGCAACATCATCATCATCATGAGCAGCAGCAGCTTATATTTATGTCCACTGCAGGACAAAGGCCTATCTCCCTGCCATTTCCAATCACCCCTGTCTTCCTCTAGCTGATTCCAACTTGCGCCTGCAAATTTCCTAACTTCATCACCCCACCTAGTTTTCTGCCGTCCTCGACCGCGCTTCCCTTCTCTTGGTAGTCATTCTGTAACTCTAATGGTCCGCTGGTTATCCATCCTAAGCATTACATGGCCTGCCCAGCTCCATTTTCCATCTTAATGTCAACTAGAATATTGGCTATCCCCGTTTGCTCTCTGATCCACACCGCTCTCTTGCTGTCTCTTAACGTTAGGCACAACATTTTTCCTTCCATCGCTCTTTGTGTAGTCCTTAACTTGTTCTCGAGCGTCTTTGTTAACCTGCAAGTTTCTGCCCCTTATCTTAGCACCGGTAGAATGCAATGATTATACATTTTTCTTTACAATGACAGGTGGTAAGCTCTCAGTCAGGATTTGGCAATGTCTTCCGTATGCACTCGAACCCAATGTTATAATTCTCTAAATTTTCTTCTCATGATCAGGGTCCCCAGTCAGTAATTGACATAGATAAACGTACTCCTTTACAGACTCTGAAGCCTGACTAGCGATCCTGAATTCTTGTTCCCTTGCCAGGCTATTGAACATTATCTTTGTCTCCTACACATTAATTTTCAACCCCACTCTTACGCTTTCTCGGTTAAGGTCCTGAATCATTTGTTTAATTTGTATCCAGTGTTGCTGAATAGGACGATGACATCCGCAAACCGAAGGTTGCTGAGATATTTGACGATGATCCTCAATCCTAAGCCTTCCCAGTCTTAGAGCTTGAATACTTCTTCTAAGCATGCATGGGGAAATTGTGTCTCCTTACCTGACCCCTTTGTCGATAGGGAACTTTCTACTTTTCTTGTGGAGAACCAAGGTAGCTGTTGAATCCTCGTAGATATTTGCCAAGATATTTACGTATTCCTCCTGTACTCCTTGATTACGCAATTCCTCTATGACTGCTGGTATCTCCACTGAATCAAATGCCTTTTCATAATCTATGAAAACACTATAGAGACGTTGATTGTACTCCGCAGATTTCTCGATTACCTGATTGATGACATGGATGTGATCTATCGTAGAATATGCCTTCCTGAAGCCAGCCTGTTTTCATGGTTGACTTAAGTCGAGTATTGCCCTTATTCTATTGGATATTATATTGTTGAATATTTTATACAATACTGAAAACAAGCTAATGAGTCTATAATTCTTCAGTTCTTCAACGTCTGCCTTCTTATGGATTAGTATAATGTTGGTGTTCCTCCCGCTCTCTAGTACACTTGAAGTCGTGAGGCATTGAGTATAAAGGGCCAAAAGCTTTTCAAGCATGATACCTCCTCCATCTTTGATTGAACTGACTGTTATTCCATCTTCTCCAGCAGCTTTTCCTCTGGCCATGTCTTGCAAGGCCCTTCTAACTTCATCGCTAGTTATAGAAGGAGCCTCTGTACCCTGTTCATCACTACTTCGAATGAAAGTAGCTTGGCTGCCCTGGGAACTGTACGTGTCAGTATAGAATTCTTCCTCTGCTTTTACTATGTGATCGAAATTGCTGATGATATTACCCTGCTTTTCTTTCAGTGCATACATCTTGCCTTGTCCTATGCCAAGTTTTCTTCTCACTGATTTCATGCTACGTCCACATTTTACTGCTTCCTCAATCTTTTCCACGTTAAAATTCCGAATATCCCTTACTTTCTTCTGGTGATCAGTTTTGACTGTTCAGCGAATTCTATCTGATCTCTCGAGTTCGCAGTTTCATGTTTTGTCGTTAGTTTATTAGGTCCTTTGTTACTTGGGAGAGCTTAGCTACTGGTTGCCTTGGTGCCTAACCTCCACTTCAATTGCTGCTTCTTAGATCATACTAGTTACGGTTTCATTAATTACCTCTATGTTGTCTTCATCTTTCTGTTCTAAAGCTGCATATTTGTTTGCGAGCACCTGACTGAATTGGTCGGCTTTCCCCCTTGCTGCGTCTAGGTTGGCCTGTTCTTGACTAATTTTGTTCTTTCTCTCTTCACATTAACAGAGATCCTAGACATCACTAGGACATCCTAGGTCACTGCACTTTACCCTACCTAACATTTCTACACCCTGCACTATGCTGGCATTGGCAGAGAGTATGAAATCTATTTCATTTTTTGTTTCTCCATTAGGGCTTTTCCAGGTCCACTTCCAATTGCAGCGCTTCCTGAAGAATGTATTCATTATTCGGAGCCTATTCCTCTCCGCGAATTCCACCAACATCTCTCCTCTAGCGTTCCTGGAATCTATGCCGTAGTTGCCAATTGCTTGCTCACCAGCCTGCTTTTTCCCCACTTTTGCATTGAAGTCGCCCATGAATACGGTATACTGAGTTTGCACTATTCTCATTGCTAATTCAACATCTTCGTAAAACTGTTCTATTTCTTCATCATGGTGACTGGAGGTTGGGGCATAGGCTTGTACTACCTTCATTCATACCTCCTATTCAGCTTCAATACGATGACTGCTACCCTTTCAATAATGCTGTAGAATTCATCAATTTTGCCCGCTATGTCCTTATGGATTAGAAATCCTACCCCGAATTCTGTTTTATCTGGAAGACCTCTTTAGCAGAGGACGTGGCCGTTAGCACTTTAAAAGCCTCACCAGTTATTATAACTTCACTAAGTAGTTAAAAGCAGTGGACATAAAAATAGGATGATTATGACCATCTTTATGGAAGAGGCGAGCGAAAGGTAAGAGAGAACGTTTGTGGCACAAGTCAGCAGCTGAGTCCTGACAGGAAAACAAAGCTCCACTTTATAGCAGGTTCCAGATAACGTATATCACGATAGTCTAAAAGCAGGCTGTGCCTGGTAACAGCTGCGCTCGTGACAGGTGCGCTCGCTTTCCATTGACAGAAGCAAGGTTGGCTTTCCGCTTTTCCTAGCAATCACATACGTGGTCATGGCAAACTCGTCTTCGTTTGGGGAGCCCCGGTTCTGAGCAGAAAAATTGGAGGACGCTTAAGCTTGGCCATTAAGAGTATAACGCGACAGCGTTATCGGGACTCGTTCGCATCGCATCATTCGCATCCGCCATGTAGGCTTCATTCATTGCAACACAGAACGTGGGAAAGCAAGCTTACAAAGATGAAGCTTGCACCGATCCCTTTAATGTCGGCTTCACTTTTAAACAGAAATGTATTGCTGAGACGACGTTTTGCCAGGGACAATATAGGTCGTCTTATATTAAAACGTGAAGGCCCTAGGATATTTTTTCATTAGTTTAATAATTGTTTGCTATTGCCCCGACGCGCGCGCGTGTTCCAAACGAATTTGGCCGGCCAAGTCCCAATTTGACCTGCCGAGGATGCCAGCGCCATCTGGATTTTCTCAAGTAGGCTACCCGAGTGAGCGGGCATTTTTATGGTAGAAATGATGGCAAAAGAGGTTTGTGTTTGAGCTCCCTCGTAACACAATTATGTTTTCTCGTACATTGAAATAACAGTCCGACGCCACCATGTCTGTAGGTTGTCCTTAAGTTGTATTTTACTATTTTTCTGACGGATTTCACTGTGAGAAATTCAATTTTTGTTCACTAACACCTTACGCCACAGAGAGGGCCTGTGCTGTCAGGGTGTTTGCGGATGATTTTTTCCGCCACGGACGCCGACATCGACGCCGACGCCGGATTTTCTGCGACACGGGGCCCTTAACGCTATTGCGTTAAAATGTGTGCACTGAGGGTAAAACTTGATGTCCTTCTAACAATAAAAAAGGAAAATGTCGTGACATGGAATCCTATATGAAGTTTCGAGTATAAGCTTACTGCATAGTCACTAAATTATATATATATGCATATATAGTTAACAAAATCTCTAGAACGTATTTGTCGGCGTGTTCACGAAAATTATATCCAATGAAGTACACGAACAACCTGAGGAAGGGGCATTTACGCCTAGCGCAGCGTTTATATTTGAGGTATCATTTGTTTACCTCGAAGTGTTGAGTACTCTTGGCTCAATGATCGGCAGAGTGCCTGGTTGTTCTCACGCGTTTTATTTCGATGCGATTATAATTAGGTTGCCTCTCGTTTTCGTTTTATTTTTGTGTTTGTTTCTTATTGTGCTGATTAAGAACGTCATTCACACAGAATCACTGAGCAACTTATTTGTTGGTGTGCGTGCAGAAGTGAATCCTGCATGTGTCATCACAACTGCTTTTCCAAAACAGCTGTACTCCTTCTGTCTTGAAATGTGAAGTGGTTTCAAGTGGTGCTTGACTTTATTTCCTTTCTCGCATATTTAAGTTTACCCTGACTTCGGTGGTTAGAACCCACACTGTCTATGTTTATTTTATTGGTGCGCCAGTCTAGTTTGCCTTTAACACCCGCTTTATTTCCAGAAACTGCTACCTCTACAGAAAAACACCACAGAATAACAATTTCGCGGTGAATCATTCTCACTGCGCTTTGTCATCAAGTGTGCTGAGGGCCAGGAAACGAAGAAAAGCCCTCTCTCTACACAGCCGAGCACTCGTTTGCACACAAGGAAGCACTCTATACGCAACCCCCAATGATTCAGGCCGCTTTCACGAGCGCATGACGTATTGCTGCAACCACCACGAAAGCCCTCGTTAATCGAAGCCCCCCCCCCCCCTCCCCCTTTTTTTTTGCCTTTCTCTGGTAGGCTGCCCGAAGCATTCCACTCTGCCTGACAAAGCGGTCGCACTGATCTCGGTGAATCCAACGTATGCTACCATCATCGTTTCACTGCGTTTGTTATTGGTTATTTGGCGGCAAAGAGGGTCTGGATGTCCTTTCGAGATACCGTTTTCATTACCACAGTGACGTCTGCCACCACGCGTGGGTATTATCTGATGCTCTCATTCTATAGGCGTGTACGGGGACGCAGACTCCCCATTTGACCATCGCGGACGCTCGTTCTTTGCTTGTTTTCTGAAAAGGGGTGTCTTTGTAAATGGTGTCCGTCTTGGCAGGAACACCAATATTGCGATGTTCTCCTGAACGATTCAATCGTGTAAAATTCGGATTTTTGGATGCTCACGTCTGTAACAATGAAGCCAGAGCATATTGAAAATGGAAAAGGTTTTTTCTTAGTGGCATGAATTTTCCAATAAATGGTTCACTTCAATAAGCCTCGAGGAACAGGTTGGCGTCATACACTCTTAAAAAAGTTTGCACGCTTTGAAGCTTATCTTTTCTGAAAAATAATCGGCATCTGCCTTGCATGCGTTTCCTTTCTTGAAAACTCTGCGCTCGCTACTTTCCTGTCGAGAATGCTGTGTTACGCTGATAACGCGCATGCCGTTCGAAACCTGGAAGTTGCTGGTTCTCAGCGTTAAAATAAGAAAATGCGGGCAAGCTAGATGATAATTGTTGTGGGACAAGATAAGCCCCACAGGGTGCAAGCATTTATAAGCGTGTAGATGGATATTCACCAATGGAACCCATTTACATTATCAATCGCTTATTACAGAAGTCTACTGAATATCTCCAATCTTTATAAAAGGCCTCCACAAATCACGAAAAGAGCACCCAGTTATGTAGAAATACCTCATGTCAAGAAGGGATCACCTAATTAGATAGCAGCTAATGTAAACGTCATAATCGCAGAGATTCAGTAGCTGTCATAATTCGTGACACGAATAGCGGGAACATTCCTGCTGAGAAGGGTGTCACACAAGAAGAGGCAATTTCTTATGTTATCTTCAGTGCTTGCTTGGTACAAGTATTCAGAATATATTATTTAGAAGGTTTAGGTCCGAGGTTGGACGGAATATATATCAGCAACATGTGGTTTTTCGGTTACCTTGCCATTTGAGCCACGCTGGAGATAACTTGCAATTAATCATTCAAGACTTCAACTAACGACTTCTAAGTTCCAATTTGAGGATTTTTCCAGAAACGGCAAATGCAATGTTAATTAACCGAGCAAGGGAAGAAGAGTTTCTTGTTGGTTGTCAACCTTTTCAGGCTGGGTAAGAGTGTGCCTGTAATCTAGGCTAAGTGGCTTATCCATAGCCATTCAGATCATAAAACGTTTTGTCAAGAAGAATAAAATGGGCGGGATTAGATGCATCAGGCGCTGCCTAGTCATGACCGACAGCTTACTGGTATCCTTCAGAACAAAGAATGAAATCAGTGCATAATAGCAGTACTAATTTATGTACCGCGGGCTAAGGGCACCTCAAGCTGCCTCACTGCAGCTTTTTTCTTAGCCCCCGCCATTGCATTTTTGCAATGGAAACAAATAAAGAAAGCTGGAACTTAAACGATAAAGAAGAAGGTCGCGAGAAATCGAAATGCGCAGCGTACGAGGGAATGAAGAAAAATAGGCGCCTATAAGTACACTTGACGGTTACATTTTTCACAACAAATGGGCGTAGCTGATATTCCATTTGAAATTAAGAAGAAGAAGAAATAATCAGATAGGCGATGTAATACGCATAGAAAATAACAGGTGATGTACTAGAGTAAATACTGTCAGTTGACGAAGCATTGAATACTACAGCAAGGTTCAGCGCTGCGCTGAAGCTCTTCGGATATTGTTCAAAAATATGCGGGGGAGGGATGTTGGCCCCACATGGAACCCGAGGTAACTGCTGAACCGCAGAAACAGCCCTGGTAGGTGACAGGCGTCTCACAATGCTGGCTTGATAAGGAGCACCGCCAGTTGTGTTGCAGCGGCCGTCCTCTCCAAAGGTATTGGACACATCTGGGTGTCTTCATGAGCAGATCAGGCTGCCCACTCAGCAAAGGCGTTGGCGGTGAAACCCCAGTGAGCAGGAATTCACTGAAAGATTATATTGTGCCCTGTTTCCAGAGCCTGGTGGTGTATTTGCCTTATGTCAGGTATCATTCGCTCGTATGCTCTGTGATGTAAGGCTGACATGATACTGGGAAGAGCTGCCATAGAGTCACAAAATATGACCCATTTCCGAGCCGGCTCATCGGTGACGTAGTTTGTAGCGGCACGGAGGGCTGCAAATTCATGAGTAATTACGAAATCGTAAATATTGGGCTGGCTTCAGGAAGGGATATTCTACGATGGATCATATCCATGTCATAAATCAGGTAATCGATAAATCTGCGGAGTACAATCAACCTCTCTACATGGCTTTCATAGATTATGAAAAGGCATTTGATTCAGTGGAGATACCAGCAGTCATAGAGGCATTGCGTAATCAAGGAGTACAGGAGGCATACGGAAATATCTTAGCAAACATCTACAAGGATTCCACAGCTACCTTGGTTCTCCACAAGAGAAGTAGAAAGTTACCTATCAAGAAAGGGGTCAGGCAAGGAGACACAATCTCTCCAATGCTATTCACTGCATGCTTAGAAGTATTCAAGCTCTTAGACTGGGAAGGCTTAGGAGTGAGGATCAACGGCGAATATCTCAGCAACTTTCGGTTTGCAGATGACATTGTCCTATTCAGCAACATCAATGGAGACGAATTACAACAAATGATTGAGGATCTTAATCGAGAAAGTGTAAGAATTGGGTTGAAGATAAATATGCAGAAGACTAAAATAATGTTCAATAGCCTGGCAAGGGAACAAGAATTCAGGATCGCCAGTCAGCCTCTAGAGTCTGTAAAGGAGTATGTTTATCTAGGTCAATTACTAACAGGGGACCTTGATTACGAGAAAGAAATTTACAGAAGAATAAAATTGGGTTGGAGTGCATACGGCAGGTATTACCAAATCCTGACTGGGAGCTTACCACTGTCGTTGAAAAGACAAGTGTACAATCATTGCATTCTACCGGTGCTAACATATGGGGCAGAAACTTGGAGGTTAACAAAGAAGCTCGAGAACAAGTTAAGGACCGCACAAGGAGCGATGGAACGAAAAATCTTAGGACTAACGTTAAGAGACAGGAAGAGAGCGGTGTGGATCAGAGAACAAACGGGGATAGCCGATATTCTAGTTGACTTTAAGCGGAAGAAATGGAGCTGGACAGGCCATGTAATGCGTAGGATGGATAACCGGTGGACCATTAGGGTTACAGAATGGATACCAAGAGAAGGGAAGTGCAGTCGAGGTCGGCAGAAAACCAGATGGGATGATGAAGTTAGGAAATTTGCAGGCGCAAGTTGAAATACGCTAGCGCAAGACAGGGGTAATTGGAGATCGCAGGGAGAGGCCTTCGTCCTGCAGTGGACATAAAATATAGGCTGATGATGATGATGATGGTGATGATGATGATGAAATATTGGGCTAGGCTGCCACTAAACATATGCAACGAAGGTGATCACGCTGGTGACAATTTTGAAGTTATGGCCATAAGTAGCCAAGGGAATTTAAAAGACGGTATGAAAGAATTGCAACCAGAGCAGTCAAGAACATGTTGGTGTTTTTAAATTTCTCATATAATACTAGTTATAGTTGGGCTGTCTGAAAGCACGTAATTTTTGAGAAATCGTACTTCAGGTTGGCATCTTTTTTTTACAAATGCACATTTTTTGCCACGTCTGAAGTACTCATGTCATTGTAACGAAGAATAAAGAAAGTTGAATTAAATTGAACTATTAGTCACATTGCTTTTGAATCTTGCAGAAGGAAGGAAAATCGTATGCTACACAATTTCAAAAAGAACTGTGTAGATGCGCAAACAAATTAGGATTAAAAAAAAACTGTGGCTCCAATCCACGCTGTGAAGGTGCTTGGACAGCGACGCTGTAAACGACACCCACAACGATTACCCATTGTGACGTCACTTGAATTAACACAAGTGGCTCTACAAAGAGTGAAACCAGAGACAAGTGAAATGTACTTAACCACACCCTTTATTACTTCACATTGGCACTATATTCACGTTGTTCTTCTGGCGTTTTTACTTTACGTTGTCTACCCATGGTTGCCTGGAATGAACTGAATGAGTTGCTAGACCATGCTGACGTCACTACGTGATTTCTGTGCTGTTGGATACTTTTCCACTCGGAGTAGCTAACGCAACCATAATATTTACCGGGAAACACACGCGGGAGAAGGAAAGTGCTTAGCATTATTCGCAGACGTCATTAGCATACATTAAACGGTTTGCACTTTACACGAGGGTTTTGAATGACGTCAACCCCTGTCGAAGCAGCTGCAAGCCTACTCTTTACCGGAACGCGTCGGAGGGTGTTCCATTGTTCACACACGCCTTATCATCCATCATGTGGTTTTGAAGCTTGTTTTGTGGTTTTTCTTTTGAAGACGAGTGCTGAGCTGCATGCTGTGAAACCATCATTTTTTTCTTTAACTCCCTCAGCAATTTGGCCATTATGGACACCTTTCTTGCTGTTTTAGTGTTTATTAGTTATTACAGTTACCACGAGATAAGCCGTAGGCTCGGTTTGAGCAGCGAAATAAATTTTATGCGTAAGTGTCAAATGACCCATTCAGCGAAATGCAGCTCCACTAAACGTGAAACCTGGGGAGGCGCGAAGCATGCACTGATGCATCACTAATCGGCTCATGCAGCCTTAAGCAATGACTCATAACCCCGCAAACGTGGCCTCCCCATTACGACGACAGAAGAGAAGTGAAATTCTATGCTGGAATGATGAGCGGCAACGCAGCCAGCTGTGGAAGACGACGACGACGACTAACGCTGGAGCGCACGGCACCAGGTGGTGGTGGTGGTGAAAACATTTATTTCGCTATGGAGGGGCAGGAAGTATGCTTGGACCAGCCCGTAAGGTACTGATCCTTACAAACACTGGGTGGAGGTCCTTAGTTTGGGACTCCAGTGGCGGTAGCCGCCGCCCGGGCGCGCCCAACTATAGGCTTGTTGGGCCTGTAAGTCGTGGCAGCCGAGCAGGGTCACCTCCCAGTCTTCCCGGGTTGGGTTGGGGATGGGGGGATGGCCGGGTTGGAGGGGCAGGCCCACACCATGTGATAGGTGTCTGAAGACACTGAATCACAGTGTGGGCAGTTGCCACTAAAGGAGGGGTCAAAATGTTTTAGAACTGCCGGGCACAGCAAAGTATTGGTTAGAAGGCGGAGAAAGAGCCACTCATCCTCCTTCCTAAGGCCTTTACATGGGCTGGGGTAAAGGCGCTGGCTATCTTGATAGTATAATGTAATATCTTTAAAGGCATAGGCCGGATTAAAATCGGGTTCCTGATCGGGTGGGGAGCAGAAAACAGCCCCGTGAGAGAGCGCGCGGGCGGCTGCGTCTGCTGCCTCGTTTCCTGCTAACCCCTGATGAGCAGGGCACCATTTAAATAAGGTAACGGTGTGCGGGGTCCTTATCCCGTATGCAACTTTTGTAGATGTGATAGGCTAGAGACGGGGTCCAGCCTTGTTCGACGTTCCGACAGGCCCCTCGCGAGTCGGTGATTATGTATTTTGAATCAGAACGTGAGGCCCCGAGAGCGATGGCGACTTCTTCCGCGTGTGTTGCATTGCGGGCTCTAAAGGTGAGGCCGTTAACTGTGTTGCTGTTGTGAACTACCGCCGCCGTGTACCATCCCCCGTGGTGAGGACCGGAGGCGTCCACGTAGTAGACACATTTTGTTGCCATAATGTCGGGCTAGAGCTTCCGCGCGCGCCAGGCGCCGGCCATTATGATCTTCATGTGACATGTTTGTTGGAACAGGTCGCACGTGGAGGGCGCGTCTCCACAGTTCTGGGATGCAAAACCTATCATCCATGCGCGTGCCGAGCGCGAGCACGAGCCACTTGCTTACCATGACGTTATAAATGCGAAGAATTTCTTGGCGAACATTTGCCACATCCACAGTCTCTATCTATCTATCTAGCCGCCTACGTCTTTGTGCTCTCATGTTCGTATATAGTTAGCTTGATATTTACCAAAATTGGGATACTATGACAAGACTGCATGACGAAGATAAATGATAGGTCATGACATGAGTATCATGACATGTGTATCATGTAGGTCATGAAACAGCTGCCTACGTCTTGGTAATTTCGTTAACATCGTAGGTATCAAAATTGGAATAGTATAACAACAGTGTACGACAAACATAAATGATACGTCATGGCATGAATGTCATGATATGCGTGTCATGTAAGTCATAAAACATCCACCTAAAATGACAATGACCCAGCGAAAAAACATTAACACTCCATTTTAGTTCCAGGGCTGTACAATGAATGGACTGACATTTTCACGAACATTAATTTACACACACAAGTGTGTTTTTTTAAGGTTAAAAAGTGTCCTCAAATTGTGTTCCTAGAAGAATGCAAATGAAATGGTGTCAAACTGTTTGATTTACGAAAACATCCCAGCACAGCAGTTTTTTTCGTGATGAACAATACTATAGCCCTTTTCTCTCTTTCTGTAGTCATCTAACCGCTGTTTTGTTCCCGCTTTATATTAGATGTCGCTTTTTTTTGCCTTCCGGGAGTCCATCGATAGCGTGCACATGGAAATGCACGAATCTCTAGGAGTGACCTCTAGCTACTTTAGGCTCGTTTGCACTGTAGCGGTTGCCATAAAGCTTTTGTTTTGGTGTCAGTCCTTGCGTTCTTCATATTAGCACACCAAAAAAGCACAAATAATATCCTTTACAGGTACAAAGTGCTCTTCAAAGAGTACGTGCTAGAATAAATAAATAGAAGAGCATCGCACAAGAAACGTTCCTAATGACTTGGAGAGGCATCACATAGAAAACGAAGGATCCAAATCCAAAACAAATCCTTCGAGCAACAACAAATTGTTTCTGTGCGATCAAAAACTTCACACATCATTGACAGTCGATGACGAGGCATGGCCACTTCCCGGTCGATGTGAAAACTGAAAACAATTAAATCAGTATTTTAGAAATCATTTACAGCCAAGTGGTATATATATTCTGTAAGCTAAAGGAATGCGTAATCAAAAATTCGTAAAATCAGAAAATTGATCGTTTTGACCAAAGTCCTAAGCAACAAGAAGTGTTTAACACTTTTAAAACTTTGATATAGAGAATACGCAATAAACATTTTGATACTATTACGCAAATATACGCCGGCCTGCCTTAAAAAGCTCAATACTTGAATGACGTGCTTTGGCACAAAAATATACTTTGGGCTTGTTTTTACGTGTAAGCATGTGTATCATGAAGCCGTTCGAGTTCGACCCTTTTGCTCTGTCAAATGAAAAGTTTGCCTTCAAGTTAAAATTTTTCTTCTACCTTAGAGTAGATATATTACCTTCTCACTTCAATAATCCCTTGTTTGTATTTGGAGTATTGTATTGGTCCGATGTGATCTACATCATGAATTTTTTTGTTAACTTCTGAAGGTATTGAAAACACTGAAGAGATGTGCACGAAAAAAATGTTGTGCCTTACTGGCATAATGGCTGGCCCTGGGCAACAACTGGATAACAAGTAAACTGCGAGGAAGTTTCAGATTCAATATCCATGTTTACCGACAACATCGGTTCCATATGAATCTCCGCTAGGAAATGACATCTGCAGAACAAATAAGGTGGCAGCATATCCTTTCGCTGTATGCTCTGGAAGACATCCCGGTTGTTTATGGCAGCGCAAATAGATGTTATCCATCTACACTTGATAGAGGGAGTCCGATATGTCGTAGGACAGTCCGCATATTTCACTGGCTTTCATCGCCTCTGGCTATGCTCAAGTATTCCTACATTTTCGTAATGAATGGCGTAGTCTGGTGTGCCTAACGTTGTTTTTTTTTCTCAAGCCTGCTATGCAAGCCAGAAAGATTGCACTGGAGTTCAGCCACGCTGAATAGTGTGGCAGCACCATTTGCAACATTTTTTTATTCGACTGCGCTGGGATGAATGCGTTTACATAGCGCTGGAAGTTAGCTCGGAGACGTCCAAGTATTTACAGAGTTCAATACTGTGCATGCAGCGGCGAGCAGGTTTCATGATATTTGACTGTGTGCTTGCATTGAGTTGCTATAATTTGCAACGTCTGCTGGATCTTGATTTCCTCGTAAGTCACTTTTAGGTGCACATGAAACCATTTTTCACGGCGTCGAGTTCATGCAAGACAGGATATGGACGCTGCGCAAAGGAGTTGCTGTTTAGGAAGTTGAAATGTTACTAGCGTCTCTGTATTTGGATATCGGAATCAAATTTCGGGCATTTTGATGTAGTTTTGTTGTTCTAAGTCCGAAAAAAAACAATATTGGGCATTTTGGCCAAGCAGAATGCCCACTAGCTATCACTAAGTGGAAGAGCACGAATAAACCAGCGAGAGCTAGTTCGTGCTGCACAGCAGTAGGTAAAATCCGTTCATAGTCGAGAAATCAGACACGTTTATTAGGGCACGTAACATCACGTCATATAATTTTCCAAAATTTATAAAATGCACTCACCTTCAAAAGAAGCGTTGAGATGCAGTTGTAGATTTTGCGTTGATCAGCTTCGAAATTAAGTAAACATAATTGCAAAAAAAACACCTGTTTAACTTGAGTGTTTTTTATTATCACCAAATACAAAGCACAATCCAGCAGGTCAACATTCCTCACAGAAGTTTACCATAGAGTTGGAAGAATGCTAACATTATACTAATTCATAAGAAGGGACAAGTTTATGAACTGAAGAAATATAGAGAAATTCAGTATTCTATAATATATTCACCAAGATAATTTTCAGCATAATCAGTGCAACACTTGACTTCAACCAAACAAGAGAATAGGCTGGCTTCAGCAAGGCATTTTCTACACTGTATCATGTCTATATCTCAATAAGGTAATTGAAAAATCTACTGAGTGCATATCAAACTCTCATATGGTTTTGATAGACTATGAAAGAGATTTTGAATCAGTAATGATACCAGAAGTCATGGAGGCATTGCGTAATCAAAGAGTCCAGGAGACATACATGAATATCTTGGGAAATATCTACGAGATTCCACATATACCTTGGTTCTTCACACGAGAAGTAAAAAATTACTTATTAAGAAAAGGGTCCGGCAAGGCAACACAATCTCTCCAGTGCTATTCAGTGAATGATTAGGTGAAATAATCATGCTATTAGACTGAGAATTCTTAGGAGTGAGGATCAAAAGCGAATGTCTTAACAACCTTCACTTCGCAGATGACATTGTCCTGTTCAGCAACATTGCGAATGAATTTCAAGAAATGATTAAGCACCCTAATCGAAAAAGTGTAAGAGTTGGTTGAAGGTTATCACGGAGAAGGCAAAATTAATTTTCAATAGCCTGGCAAGAGAACAAGAATTCTTGATCACCAGTTAGCCTCTAGAGTCTTTTCAGAAGTATGCCTATCTAGGTCAATTACTCACAGGCGACGTGAGAAGGACTTGAGAAGCAAATTTACAGTAGAATAAAATGGGTTACAGCACATGCGGTAGGCATTATCAAGCCCTGACTTGGAGCTTACCACTGTCGTTGAAGAGAAAAGTACATTCATTGCATTCTATCGGTCTAACATCCGGGGCAGACACTTGGATGTTAACAAAGAAGCTCGGGAGCAAGTTAAGGACCGCGCCAAGAGCAATGAAACAAAAAAAAAATGTTAGGCGTGACGTTAAGAGGCAGGAAGAGCGCTGTGTGAATCAGAGAGCAAACGGGGATATGCCGATATTCTAGTTGAACTTGAGAGAAGAAATGGAGCTGGGCAGGCTATGTAATGCGTAGGGCAAATAACTGGTGGAAAATTACAGTTACGGAATGAGTGCCAAGGGAAGCGAAGCGCAGTCGACGACATTAAAGAATAAATTGTTGATTGAATTATGAAATTTGCAGGCGCAAGTTGGAAATACCTAGCGCATGACAGGTGCAATTGAAGATTTCTGGGAAAGTCCTCCATCCTGCGGTGGACATAAAAAAAATAGGCTGATGATGACGTTTATGACAAATATATCGGTAAAAAGTAAACTTTGTGGGTGACAGTTGTAGCACAGCAGATGACAATATACTTATTATGGATTTCTTTACCAAGACAAAGAAGCTTAAGAGTGCCACAGAAGTGCCGCGTGTTGTTCTTAGGAAAATGTGGCTAGTGAAAGTTTTCCGGGCATGATTTGTTAACAAATTCTACTTTTTCTTACAAAAACCTCACTCGTTCTCGGATTATTAGTAGCGGACTGTACACGCAGGCTTTACAGCTCCAGTGAAGAGATTAGATAACTTTATAAGCCAAAAACCTAGATTACCTCTTGCCGCAATCACAATTTTTGGTGTTTCTGTCTTCTGGATCATTTCAATGTGCCTGGGTGGTGGTAAAAAAGATTATGTGATGCACAGTAGGTTTTTATTAGCGATTGTTGGCATTCCCGTCTGATTTCATCCCTCTGTTTCGCTAGGAAAACACGGTTTTCCATATTGTATTTACTTATATGACCTTTCAAACACCGTTGATAAGAAGTGATTTTCTTATATTTATTATTCGGGTGCATAAACTGGGAGCTGAATAAACATATGAACTATAAATGTGTGCTTAAGTACTGTGCTGCTATTGTGTTTAATGGAATATAATAGGACAGACAAACGCTTAAAAATAGCTAGGAGTGTTTCTGTTTATGAAGACAGCCGTAGCACCAACCTGTGGCAACATGCGCATAGCGTGAACTGGTCGGACGCCAAGCTTGTGGCCGAAAATATGTTATATTTTTCTAGGTGATCCAGAAGCCTCCAAGCCTAACACACTTTTAAAGAGGTGGTGGCAGTGCAATGGGTTTTTGGAGGTAGAACAGGAGATTGGCCTTGACATGCACCACAATAGTTTGGATTTGAGGCCGTTATGAAAGCTTTCATTTCTGTGCGGAATGTTCAGTAATGCATAGCCGTTTTTATTACATTTATTGATATCAAGTCGTATTGATATCAAGCCTGCCAAGTCATAGCACCAAGACGCACCAAGAGAAGCACCAAGACGTAGACGGCTGTTTCATGACCTACATGACACGCATGTCATGAGAATCATGTCATGAGTCCTCAGCAGTCCCTTTAGCTACACCTAAGAGACCTTAAGGCAAGAGCCATAGTCATGCTCATAACGTGCCTCATAATCAGATCATGATTTTGGCACGTAAAACCCCATAATTTTTAATGCTTATGATTATGACTTCGACCAGCTAGCCTTTAGCCTTTTCCTTCACTTAGTACCAGATCCGAACCCATTCCATTGGTTTTTGAGTGTTAATCTTTTTTCGCTGAGTCATTCTCACTTTTGCTGATTCATGCCCATTATATGACTACCATCTTCCTTTAGTGTTTCCTTGACTTAGTGACCGCGTCCGAACCCATTCCAGGGGTTTTTGAATGTTAATCATTTTTCGCTGAGTCATTTTTATGACCTACATGACACGCATGCCATGACATTTATGTCATGACCTATCACTCATGTTCGTCATACACTCCTGTCATACTATGCCAATTTTGGTATCTACCAAGTTAATGAAACGACCATGAGAGCACCGGGACGTAGGCGGCTGTTTCATGACTTACGTGACACGCATGTCATGACATCATTTATGTTTGTCATATACTATTGTCATAGTATGCCAATTTTGGTACATAGTAACTTAGTGAAACGACCATGAGAGAACAAAGACGTAGGTGGCTAGATAGATAGATAGATGGATAGATCGATAGATGGATAGATAGAGAGATAGATAGATGGATGGATAGATACTGTCAAAGTACCAGATGTTCGCCAAGAAATGCTTCGCATTTAAAAAACCCATATGAGATGACTCACAACTACCTAAATACCAATGCTAAAAATGTATTCTTTGCGTGCTGCTTTGGAGGCCTAGAATGATGACAGTGGAATGTTGCGGAAATTGTTGAAGGGCCTCGCCCAATTCTACACAGCAGCAATTTGCTATGTAAAAATTTTCACATTGATGCTTATTCTCTCTTGATTGTGAATATCCTGTGTAAAACATTTAGAAGCACTGACGTTTGGGGACGCATGGATGGGACGTCAAGAATAATTATGTTGACTTGTGTTGACCGAGGCTGAGCACGCCTGCCCTCTCTTCGAATGACAATTGAGAATTTGTTCAATAATTACGGGCCTCACATAAACGTCTTCTGGAATGCCTCAGATGAAGGGCTTTTATTTCAAGTCGTAAAATGAAGTTTTGGGCCCCAAGGAATACCCTTACACTTGTAGAATTTATTATTTCTAAATATTTCAACTGAGTTGAACCAAAAGAAGTTCAGAGGTTGTTCAAGTGGCGTCTAACGACTTTTTTTCATCTGCATGAAAGACTTTAGATTATGTGAAAACTTGACTATGTTAGTTTCGGTATCCATAACATAGCAGCCTATTACTAATTTTGTTGACCACTGGGATTAAATACAGAAAAATAAAAGGATAAAGGTATGGCAAAATTCTACCGTCTGCGTTTTTTGGGGGTCTGATCAGCTTTCGGCTTAGGAAATTGCGTTGTAGACAACCGTACTGCAACACACAAAACAACACAGGGAAGGCAAAGGGGCTTCTGTTAAGCGAAAAACCTAGAGATCTGCCGAGCCCATAGCAGGTCGTTCGATATAAAGAAAAGAAACAATAAAAAATTTTTAACTGCAAAGAAGATGGTCCTTTACGCTTTTTATGCTTCAGTGATGAAGTATTTCTCCTTTGAAACGCACTCCTACAAAAACCTGTCAAACTACAATCATACGCAATCAGCTGTGCCTTGTGTATCCCCATCTTGCTGGTTCAGTTCAGTTGGTTCACGGAAGAAAGCTAGAGGAGGCACCTTTACATTAAAAATTATTTAGATGGATATGTCATTATATAAACTTTATACAGATTAGCCTCTCATGGTGGGAAAAAATTACATCTGCACAATCAGGCGAAGCGTTATTTTCACATAATAATAGAGCTTCTCGTATATAGACGGCTTGCAAGAAGCTTAATTTTACATCTTCAGCGGTCAGTGAATAAGACTTAGTGGAAAACACGCACACCTCGGAACAACAGCCTTGAGTTACAGGGAGGTTAGCGATACGATATATTTGGTTAAATTACGGCATTCTGCAGACTTCTGTGAATTTTTCCTTTTCTATCACTTAAAGCGTGATTTTCTTCGCATTCTCCAAACTATTATTGTATGTCATAATTTTTGTCATTTTTTATCTGCAACGAACAATATAACTGATCAAGGAACAAAGAGACAGTTGAAGAGCCTTGTCTTTTCTTCAGCCCACTTTATTGGAAAGCGCATCAGATGTTTTATCAGCTGATTTATGGTCAGTGACATGTCAATGACGAAAAGGATGGGAGATTCAGTGAAAGGGCTGATTTACAACTGAATGCGAAGAATATGCTAAATTTGTCGCGCTACCCTTGCAATAACTTGTTCATGGCCGTTCTGAAAAATAATTTAGGCGGAAGCATTGGGAAGCTGACGATGTGGCAGAAAGGCAGCGATATAAGCACAAGATGGCTGTACGTCACTATAGCTACACCGCTTTATTTGTTATTACATAGCTCAGAAGTGGCACTGAATGCGGCATTCTGTATCAAGCTCTGTTTCTGCACGATCAAGGTTGTGGTGTGCTGGGTCACTAAACCATGGCTTCTCCAGCTTCGCACTGGATTCTTGGCAATCACTATGCCAATTTCGTCCTTCTATAGTAACGATTAAGATCATTGGGCGTACTGGTATACATGATTATAAGCGCGTTATTGTTCCATTTGTCATTCTGATATCTATGACAGAAGCAATGGAAATAATTAATCTCCACTGACCTGCCTGCCGTATATGCGAAAGTATAAGGGCTGGAAACAACACATATTTGTCAGATATAGTTTACTTCTTATAGCTAATAAAACTAAGCTAATAAAAATATCTTAGGGACAATATGCTTCCGTAGTTTAATAGCCTAGAGAATTTTCTGCACATGAAGCATACGTGCTGATACTAGAATTATTACAGTGAGAAAAAAAGAGAAGTCGTCCGAGCTTATCTCCTTTTCCTAGATGCGAGATGCTATCGGATGGTGGTCCATTAGGGAACTGCGCCTCGACTCCTGTGTACTATTCGTTCTGCCTAATCTCACTGTCTCTATACCAAGAAGCTGCGTGGAAAGAAGACTTAGAAATGCTCCCGGCGGCCAATCAGGCTTTCCTCTGGAAAAAGGATCCAGCTCATTGCTGGCCTATTGTGCGTGGTGGACCCGGCCGAATCCCTAGTATGCGGGCACATGTAGCGACCGACTAATGTTTACTTTCACTGCACCTGGTGTCATTAGTCTTTCTTGTGTTTCCCGATAGCTTTCACCATTATCTTCCTGCTATCATTACGCTTTCGTTGCAATTAACGTAACTACCCGCACACACATTCAACTGACTTAACAGTTATTATACAACGAACACAAGACAGATGAATTGTGGGTTTTGGTGAGAGGCTGCTGCAAACTTGCCGATTGTTTAGAGTTGACAAGTTCATTCCAAATATTTCCCACAGAACCCTCTTACAAAGCGATTGAATATTGTTTTTGTATTATTTCATTTCGAGAATTTCACCACTTTCCCTTTCCTGAGAAACGTATATATGTTTTCAAATAAAAATCACCAGATTCAATAGACTCAAGCTTTTTCTTTCTCGTAAGTTGGTAGGATATCATGATTTCTTCTTTTAAAAAGCAGGAATTGTACTCCTCATGAGATTTGCTATTGAAACATTTCCGACACAGCTCGATTTACAGGAACGCGAGCTTGCAAAAATTTCAATTTGAACAGCTGACAAGACTAAAAAATAATAGATGCGATTCGATACTATTATTAGTCCTTTCTTTTAGAAAAGTAATTGCTATACTCTGTCTTGCTATCAACATCGAGTACCATCAATAAAAGCGTCAATTCGCTCCTTTGTGCATGACGTTTGTAAGCATAAAAAATTCTTCATAACTAAAGAGAATTTTTAACCGCTGACTAAGCGGTTTATCGCACTTTCTCCAATATCTCCATTTTAATCATAACATTGCAGCCCATGAACACCTTTTCTGGGCACGTAATTTACGGAAAATGATATTTAATCTGATAACAGTAGGAATAGGTGAATATTTGCAAAACAACTATTCGGTATATTGAAATATTCAAATCTCATCAACTATTTTGCAAAAATTAACCGGTAAATTAATGCTGGCTGCTGTTCTCCGCAACCAAAATCAAATGTCGCAAATTTTCTGAAGTGAAACAGCGACAGATGTTTTTGATGCAGCAGAGAAAAAACTGGTAATACAAGCTCTGTTTTCAGTTTTCTGGCGCAAGCGTACATGAAAACTTGTTATTTTTGGTTGTGTTCTGTCAGTTTGTGTTCTGGGCATTCAAGTCATGTAGCAGTTTCACCTTTTAGACTACAACCAATGGTGCTTTTTTTTGCAGCGGGCCCTTTTTCACGTAGCTACAGCACACAACTCCGTCAACACATTTTTATTGTCTCTTTCCCCAACATCTCATTCGTTTGCGACAACCACTTACAACCGTCGTTCATTTTGGAATGGTTGATTGTAACCAGGCTCTAAAGCAGTTGAAAGGCTATTCTTGCATTATAATAATGGAAGTTAATGACCTTGTGCTTGCTGCCTTTTTCACTAATGTCGTTTTTTGCCTAATCAATACAGAGGACGTACCTAATCATACCAAAGCAGCTCTAGCTTCTGTAAACTATGCGCCTGCGTTTGAGAATTCAACATGTGATTTAATACGTGATACTTACTGATTGCATTTGAATACTATGAAAAAATAGTATTCTCCCACCTCTCGTTAAAACGTAACTGAAACAAAATATTGGAGTTCCTAAAAGCGATCAACATACTGCAACGTGGCGACACCCCCCCCCCCCTCCCCCTTACACCTGCATCATGTGCGTTCCGGGACACGAGGGACTCGAGGGGAATTAAACGGTACACACCACGGCACGTGCAAGCGTCAACCGGGCCTCCCCGCACAAGATTCTAGACACGTCCCACCCACCTAAATCAGTGGAGGAAACGGAAACAATACCTCTAACTTACCAAGCACTACTGCAGCACTATCCCCTTGGACGCAGGGTATACCCTCCACCACATCCAAAACTAACGAGAAACGAAGGTACCGACTACAGGCGACTGTCAGAGCAATACCTTCACCCACGGAAGCTTACTGCATCATTTCCAACCGACGCTACACAGCTACACCTGTCCACACTGCAACGTGCCAGACACCCTGGCTCACCTCCTACTGCAATGCAAGAACACCCGAGCAAGCATCGCAGCGACACAAGCAGTAGCAGCAGACGCCGAGCCAAACCTCCTCACTGAAATGTGAGAGGCTGCGATCTCCAAGCCGGATCTGGTCGACCAGCGCGAACTCGTCGCCCGGGACCAGTGGGCGATGCAAGCCAGAGGGTTCCTCGAATAAGGGACCCTCCCACCTCGACTGGCAAGTCACTGTTTAAAATAAAGGTTTATTCATTGATAATTTCATAAAAGCCTTATTTAAAATAGTGTAAATATAGTGTAGCTCGCATGCAAAATTTGACATTTGAAAAAACGAGTGGTAGCCTTACAAAAAGCTCGCTCAAAAAGCCGTCTGTAAAAAAAACTAAAGAAAAAGCACTGCCATTACCGCTCGCTGGAAGTGACGCATGACCTAGAAAGCGCGGCCTCTCGGCATGACCTCCGCGATTAGACGGCGTCCTCGGCTGCCCGTGGTGCACTGGGAAATCTCAGAGGCAACGTCCATGGACCTACGTCACGGATGTTCAACACCAAGAGCACGCGTTGTCTGCTCAGGGGTTGTTTAAAGGTTGCTAGCAAGACAGCTGTACAATCAACAGCCCTGCGGTTGTACCAAGACTGCTTCAGTGGTATATAATGCTCATTCATAAAAAAATTGCCAAAGAGACATTTCATTGCAGTTGGTCTTTATTGCAAAATGTTCGGTGGCGCAACGCTTGTGAATAAATGTTTTGTGTTTTCCATTTCGTGTACTCGCTTGTGTGTTATCCCTCTGGCAACTCGAGCTGACAATTGCGTTTTTGCCGGATATTGCGACTTGGCGGCACCGTCACACAGGGCAAGACAGAAATATTATAGGATGTTTTAAATGCAACAGAACCAAAGATTAATATTGCAGTCGACAAACGAAGTAGCAACAAGTAAAGTTGTACAGGTGTATTTTTTGCTATGTACATGGTTGCGCCACGTTATTGCTTCCCTTTTAACTCACGTGCTCACTCATCTGTGGTTCAGTAGCGGGGAGAGCAGGCTCTTGTTTTCATTTTCATTTTACAGCCTTATCTAGCCCCAGTTTGCTTTTATTCGGGAGGTAGGAGGAGGAGGGGGACCAACGTACAGGAGTGTGCAGCACGATGGTGCTTTCGCAATTCAATTGCCTCCACTACTCGGGCTCGCTTAGGAGCCGCCCTGCTTCATTTTTAAAAGCTCCACGCTCTCGCAAGAACAGGTTGGAACGTCTCAGTTTTCGTCTTCATATTATTATTATTAATAATGCTCTTCTTCTTCTCCTCCCTCTTCTTTTCCTTATTATATTGTAATATTCATTACTATTATTAGTATTTGCTGCATAACAGAAAGCAATGAAGCCGATCAAGGTACTGTCTACCTCAATCTTTTCAGTCGGTGTACAAGAGCAGAGCTGATTTACGCAATTTTTCTTCATAGCCAGGGCTTTGAGATTGGTTTTGGTTTGAGTATTCTATTTTGAGTCAAAATTTAATGCAGTCGAAAAAAACCTTTCTAATGATGTGGCTCATTCCGGCAAGAAGTCCCAGCAGATTTGAAGTCTTTGGAAGATCGCACTCCATATTCGGAGTAGAATTCAGAGGACACAGCGCCCGGTCTGCGCCTTGGTATAGCCTCCCGTCGTTATCCTGCAGAGGCGTATTCGGTTGCCCTGGAATACTTCGCAGCATTGGGACGTATTTCTAAGCCCTTGTACGAGCAACAAGGAGCCTATAGGCTCTTGAGCCTACGTTGTTCATCACGCTACGCTGTTTCGTTTGTCCACCTAATATTGATGATTCTAGACAGAGAAGGCAACTTACAATGTTTTTTCTGTGGTTCAATATTATGACTGCGTAGAAAGTGCATATAACTGTCGTTCTTCTTTACTATATTTAATGACCAAATGTTGTCTTCTCAATATAAAAGTTTGTGTTTAAGTATTGAAAGCAACTCTTTAGGCGTCCGAAGATCTGCAACACTTTTCATTGACGTCTTGCAAGCAAGGCAAGGCGAAAACATAAATTATAGTGCGAAAGCACATAAAACGTTTTTTAAATGACTATATTGACGTTGTATAACTTCGAAGAACTGTTTCATGTAGCCCAAGAGAAAGATGTAGAAGGCTGAATTTCGTTTCCTTGATAATTTAAACTTTGCTACTAAAGTAGGCTCTCAGTCACTTCGGAGTACGCATAAGTATTTCCGCACAGATGTGTCTAAGACTAAAAGGGTCTTGAATATTCAACAATCGCCATATTTCGCATGCTGTAATGATACAAGTATGGGCGTCTTTTTATATTATTTTAATAGGAAATGGCATTTGCCAAATTTCACATTTTCGTGTGACGCCCGCTAATTATCTGTCCTAATTAGGCAGAGTAGTATCAGGTTGGTGAAAATGACAGCTAAAGCATGTCAATATACATGGAGAAAAACGGTTGCTCTATTGACTCTATTCGGCCAACATACCGAATTGTTTTATAAGCCTTATTATATTATTGTTTATTAGCTCAAGCAAACCCATAACATGTTGAAGACATAGTTTTTTAGTAAGCCATTTGACACCCTTTGGGCATTTGTCTCGGCAGCTAATTTCATAATTCTGCCTCATCACCTTGTGCCGACAGGGCCTCAGCTGCAAGAAGTGAAAAACCAGTTCACTGCAGGTGAACTGGATTTATTATCGAAGCCGTATTGTACAGTTTTATGCCTGTTTTAATTCCGTCGCCTTGAGGGACTGCTAACCATATTCGCAGCATCGTGTCAATACAAATTTTTTCCTGAGCGCCTGATTTTGCTAGCTTTGGTATGCAGCCATGGCCCCATACCACCCATGCCTCCATCTGTATTTCATCAGGCTCCGAAATAATTAAGCCGGAGTGTAAATTTATTTTGACATCAGCCATGCGGTTCAAAAAACTACCGGAATAGATCGCCGTATTGCTTTAGCGTCTCGTTAAACAAGAGGCGCTGAAATAAGACAGCAAAGTGTCATGAAGCAAAACCAGAAAAAGAGCATGACAGGAACGTCGTAGCAAATTTCATCACTTCCCTTTTTTGAAGAAGCACGGTATCATTTACGGGAATTTACACGCCATTGCATTTTTCTGGCTTCCTTAATTAAAGCTCACCTTTCTCACCGTTTCCATGAATTTCAATTTCTGGAAGAAACGTTTTCGCAATTTTATTTTCTGCCTACAATCTTGGGTTCGGATAATCATTTTCTTTACTTTTCTGGGCTCATTCTAGCATTCGCGAATTCTCCCTGCGTATGGAGAACAAATTTCAACATATTTTGCAGTCTTCCGTACTTATGAGTTTTGAGACCTTGCGATGCGCCAGTGAAACCGAAGCAAATCTGCGGCATCACTAGACCTTCAAGCGGCTGTAAAAAGGCAACAAAACTGTTTCGTTACCACTGATGAAACTAAAAAGGTTATTTTTCAAGCATCATTGTCTATAGTTAACATGCTTAAAGCTATTTTTGCGCTCACACAGTACAACACCATTCTTTTGAGGCTGTACTGCAGACATTGCGCACTGGTGGATTGTGGACCCAACAGTAGAAGATGTTTGCTAAAGCCAAGCCATTTTTAAGATAAGATATATTTTGTTATAAATATAGTAAACAATTATAACAATCAGAAATTATTCTGAAAATTTTCTTGCTAAACGTCCATTCTCGAAGTGAGCGCATTAGGAACAGCGTTGAAAATTACCTGAAAAGGAAAGCGCGTGAAAAAAATGTGACCTGCGTTGCGGGTATATTCAGTTTCATGAACTTTCTTCACAAATTCAGAACAAGTTTTTTTTGTTCCATGTCTTCGCCAAACCTTTCAGTCACGAAAACCATCGCGGGGTAAACAGAAGGTTCCATTAGCTCTCGAACTTGACAGCAGCCTACCGTCCAAAGATAATAAATAAATTGGCAAAGACTGTTGTCAAAAATACTAACGCCAATACTGCATTGGGCATTAAAAAAGTGTTTTCGCACGGGGAAGATAGTCTACACTCATTTCTCTCAAGCAAGCTGATGAAAAATTATCGCTGAAAGTAACACTAATAAAGATCTATAGGAAAATGGTAATGTGGCAATTGCATCTCGTAAACATCGTGTTCGGTCGCCTAATTGTGGCATGAACCTGTTACAGCTGTTAGATTTGAACTGTTAGACACGCACAAGCAAGGTTCGAATGTTTAGCGCTATGACGTCGCACTTACTCTATATTTTGTGCGTTTGGTGCACTGCACGTCGTGCACGTAAATATTGTTATCTTTTCACATTGCGAAGTGTCATCAATCTCTCTTCTCATCATATGTTCTTGAAGGTTGCCATAAGCAGTCGACGAGACCTATTTCTGAAGCTATGGATGTTATTTTCTTGTGGCGAAATACGTACCGATCGTGCTTTGCCGGTGAATAAGACAATTTTGGCGACATTGCAGGAATCGGCTCCTTATAGACCTTGTACAGAGTTTGCAGTGGGGACACGTTGATCTGTACTGCACACGTATGAAGAGGTCAGCACAATAACGCGCAAATATTGTGCGCCATTTTTTTCCCTACTCTGATAATGTAGTTGCAGGCCACTAATGTTTTCTGCTGGCTGTTTTGTTGTATAAAATGACGTTCACTCCTATTCATTGACTCCTGAAAAAAATTTAGCCTAACCCATCTCACGATTAATGTCGACTTTAATGCGAATAACACTGAACCAATGTAGCGACCAACTGTCTTGCCACCACAAAGACGCATCATATAGGAGGCGTGTATACAGCCCGGCTTACGTCTCGCATTTTCTGCACGCATTGACACGGCTGGGTGGCGGTGTTTGCACGGTGTCATTCAGATGAATGTCTGGATATATATGACGTGGGCACAGTTCCGCCCAGCCTCAGATAAACTTTAAATTATTGGTCGTTGAAGACGATGAGAAACACGAGAACAAGGTGAAAACAGAAGCCAACGTTTAGACAAGAGGACTTGTCTTCTTCAAGGCGACATACGTTCTCCATGGCACAGTATATACAGGTACGGTTCTTCTAAAGGGGAGAGAGGGCAAGGCGGGTGGGCGAGGTTACGAGCGAGGGTGTGTTAGTGGCGAGGGTGTAGAATTGAAAAGAAAGATAATGCACTGCTGAACATCGTTGGAGCAATGTGAGGAAGTGCTGCGTATCAGCCGGTGGACGTGTTCCAGGACGTGTTCCAGGATCTTCTTTTCCTGGAACGAGCCTGGACGACAGGGAGGAGGGGGGATATCTGCTCCGCTGGAGGTTAGTGAACTATCGTCTCCCTGAAAAAGACAATAAATGTACCGGCAGAAAAATGGTCCCCGTGGAAAGCAAGAAAGGATAAATACATAAACAAAAGAACGAAAGGAATGAGTGAAATAAAAGGGAGGTTCGAATATTACTTACAACCCACTAACAAAAAAAGAACTACGAAACTCAATGAACCAAAACTAAGTGCTGGTGCCTATAGTTTGAAGTTTAGCATAGCGAATAGATATTAAAGTTCCCTTCTAAAGTCCCCCGGAAAAAGTGGGAAGTACCCTATGAATATTAACGCATTATATTTGGCTGAACTTTTAATGCGATTAGAATTCCTGGGATACATCACGTACTTCCTAGTATCAATCTATGTCTGTATCCGTTTTTCCACCCAGTATCCAAGTAGTCTACGAGCTTGGGCTGCAAGGTATGTGCTCATTGTCGTGAGGCCACTGTGGTCGTTTCATTGTCGTCATTTCATCTTCGTCATCAGGCTCTCGTCATGCGGTGGCTATCACATGAGCACCGTAATAGAGTCGTCTCATTGCGTGTGGTATTATCATTCCACGGTCGTCATTATGCTTTCATGTACCATCGTCATGATTTGTAAAACGTCTTCCCATTGTTTTCATACAATCGCCATCATACAGCGTTCGTCGTTGCATCGACGTCTTACTTCGTCACTCTATCGTATTCACGCTGTCGTGATTCAATCGCGATTATGCCACCGTTGTTATGCCATCGAGGTCTTTTCGACGACGTCATACAGTCGGTGTGATGCATCCGTTGTCATATTTGGTAGTGATGACCTCGTCGCCGTTCCATTGCCGTAATGGCAGTTTCGTGCAACCGATTTACGTCCTACCATTGTTGGGACGTCATAGTCGTCATACCGATTTCATCGTCCTATTGACTTCATTCCAGGGTAATCAATTTGTGGCTATTAAATGGTGATTATGCCACCATTGTCATGCCACTACATAATTTAGACGTCGTCGTACAGTCGATGAATTCGTTGTCAATCATCGTCGTGATGCCGTCGTGGTCGTTCCATCGACGCCATGCCAGTTTTGCGATCTGATTCTACTGATTTCTTCGCCGCCACATCATTGTCGTCACACATTCGCCGTCATCCAATTGTCCTCATGCCGTTGGCATGAGGCCGTCGTCGTTTTATGTTTGTGAGTATCTTATAACCCTCATGTCGTCGTATTCATGCTCTTTTTGTCATTTGATTGTCGTTATTTCGTCTTTGTCATCCAATCCGCGCCTTTGATGGCGTCGTCGTCATGCTGTCATAGTCATGGTCACATATCTCACTAAATTGCATCATATGCTAATCGCTTTGACGTCCACAATCGTTCTGAGGCGGGGAATGTCGGAATATTTTGAAATGTCAATACCGCCTGTGGTCTTATACTGTGGCATTCTCTAAATTTATGGCATCCAATTTAGTGTTTCGCACAGTTAGCGAGACAGACGTTACGGAGAAATATTAAGTCAAATGCTCAGGCAAACTGTGCTGAGGGTTCGGCGTGGTTAAAAAAAAAGCGGGTGCCGTGTTCTGTAACGTAACTAACGTTACACGAAAATTGCAGGGTGCCACTTCAGGTTTCAAGTAAGAACGCATGCATTTTAAGAAAAATTAGTGAGTAAAATCTTGCACTTTGCTAGATTAGACATTCGTATGTGAAATTTTATGCCTGTTGGAGTATTGTAAGATACGTCACTCCGCTGCCCTAACGGCCGCTTAGCGCGCTACACTACTGAAGAAAAATGGCAGTGATGGATACAGTTTTAGGCTCAAATAAAAACTACACCACGTGAGCGAAAGTCCGGAAAGGGCTCACTAGGAATTTGGCAGGAGAGCAGCAGTTCCGGTGTGTCTCGCAACACCGTTTCTGTCCCGATACACTACATCTCGGAGTAAACATCCGGATAAAAAAAAACAAAGAAGCCGTATGTGACAGGCGGATTCAAAGAGGCAGGCCCTGATGCGAGGGAAGTCTGCGTCGAGATTACCAGCTGCTTTCATTGACTAGTTGAAGTATGATCGCTTCTGACAGCCGGGGATCAAAAGCGAAGCACCGAGTAACGCTTCGCCACTTCGCTAAATGATACCCCGGATTTAACGCTCCCATGGACTCTGGAGGAAGCGCTCTTCGTAATCCTTTCGCAGGCCTGCGCACCGAGCGCTCAAAGAACCTGTGACCGGTGTTCGCTAGCCTTTCTTCGTTTGTTCTCATTGGAGGCTTTCTTTCGGTGTGATCATACGGCTCATGAGGCTGTTCACCAAGTGCGTGAGACAGCGGACTTTATATGGAGGAACTAAGAAGGTAATCCAACCTATGTAGGATTTCTTTAGGCGCGATGAAACAAACTTGGCCACTCCCAGTGGCAAAGCAGTTTCAGAGTTTTCCTCAAACAAGCTTGTACGATATCCGATGTTTTGTTAATAGCATTCGGACTTTCTACTGCCTGTATTGGAAACAAACTAGCCGATGTGTGAAAGAAAAATTACATTATCTGGGAACTGTTTATTCAATAACTGCTTCATTTTGCCGATGTGCTGTCCCAATTGGTGCGTAAAAGTAGGCCAGAAACACCTCGCGTCATTTCATAATACGCATATATATCGAGAAACTTGATGATCGCCGGCAGTACCTCTCTACTTGTATACTGTATTGTGGAGCAAACTTTAAAAAGAAGTAAAGTTTGTCTATGCATGCTTTCATCAGTAAATTAGAGGATATATATGCGTATGACACACGGTAACAGTAAAACTTCAGCAGCAACCTATAGCAATGGCACAGTCGAAGAGAAAATAATTAGAACAAACATAATGACAAAAATTTAAGAAGGTTTGAGACCTGGCTAGTTGGTGTTAGGACTAGGAAATGACAAGACAAGTGCCGACTTCAAACTGTGTTTTTTGGTTCTCCCGCGAGTAGCGTATATACTCAGACGTAAAATATATAATCATGAAAAAAATTTAACCAAATACCAATTACCGCTGTGTAACCGGTGTGACTAAAAAACTGTTGGAAGTCAGCGCTTGCCTCGTCATTTCCTGTCCTTGGCCCGGTGTGCCGCTGTAATTCACAGTAACAATATTTTTGACACAGTAAAAATTTCCTGATTTTGACAGACTAGATGACAGGGTGATACGTTCGCGCAACTGAGGCGCGTTGAGAAGTTTTAACTTAAGCACTGCTTATTAATCACGAATCTTTCTTTAAATGGTAAGAGCTAGGGAAGACGAGAAAAGATAGAATGGGGCATATTTGTCTTCAAAGCGTCGTTGGAAATTGGCTTCCTATTTTATGCTCTCACGCAAGCCTACTCAACTTGATTCTGAGTTTTGTTGACGTAGCTGGCGCTTACGCATAACTTATTTTGAAGAAAAAAAAATATGGTCTCGCTGTACCACCGAGCAGAGAGTGCGAGAGCAGTCAAAGAAGCAGAATCGTGGACAACAAGAAAAGCGGTTGGGGCCGCCTCAGCTTTTAGCCTGTTCATGGCCTGGGCTGAGTTAGAAAACAAATTGAGCTTCACATAGTTGAACGAGCCTAACATCGAATGCCATAACATTGAAGTGCTTTAGCTGAAGGTGGCAGTAACGAATGACCGGCTGTGCTTTATTTCACCAACTATTCCACGGCCTGCTTTCATTATATATACAATGATAGAAATCACAAAGTCATTAGTCGGAACAAAGAGCTCTTTACGGAAGATACTCATCCAACAGAAACAAAATAAAACGACGAGAAAGTCCGAGAATAATAAGAGCTCTGATGAAGTCAGCTAGATGGTGTGGTATTTTTTTTAATGTCACGATAACGGCCACACAATTCTTTTAATACAAGTTCAGAGGGAGCATGATATTTCCAAACAGTGTGCGCCGTTTCTTGTGTTTTGTTTTATAGCTTTTGCTTCCAAAAAAGGTTTAGCCTTCTCGCACTTCGCAATACGTAGTCTTATTATCATATCTGAAAGTTCTTACTTAGCAAATAAGCATGGTTACACAGCTGTCGTGGAAGCCAGGCGAATGTTGTGATCTTCCGGCGAAAATTAAGAGGAAACGGAAGAGACCAGGGGGACACAATGAAGAGGAAGAGGAGGAAAAGGTGGTCAAGATAGACACTTCTAAATAAATCAGTGTATTTTAGCCCGTACTTTAAATTGATGCAGCCGATAATGTGGCTTGAAGTAATCTTCGGAAGAAGAGCAGAAGGACAGGCGTCCATGATAATTTACCATATTGATGACGAAGACCCTGCACTTCATCAGGAATCAGCTACTTCGGCCGGGCTGCTTCGAATCATCACTCAGAAGAGTCAGTTGAGAAAAGTGGACCTGTTTGAGATAGCTCATGGACGCATCGATGATTCTATGTTTGAATTTGAGGGCATTAAGTATTCTGGAAACCTTATTGAAAGAAAAAATTCCAATTCACTTGAAAAAAATGAAAGTTTGAAGAAACACGTGCAGACCTCTTAACAAGGGCAGGGATCGTCCAAGAGGGAATGGTCATCATTTATGATTCCCAATTCCCATTTCAAGTAATTCTGTCTAGAGTTTGACGAAATCAAACAGCGAGGCGAGGAAGTCAGTCGTGGTTCCATCGAGGCAAGAAAGCATTCCTGGTTGCCATCGGTGAATGCACGTACGTGGAAGCTGCAAAGCCAGGAACGGAACATGCCATTCTGTTCTGACGTTACTAGTGCGAAATATGCTAAAGAACACGAAAGTGCTGGCCAGCATTCCACAGTAAGAAGCTCTAGGAATGGGCCCATAAAAGTAGAATTACCTTTAGAATTACAGCACCCTATCACCCTGAAGGACATGGCCTAGCTGAGAGGATCATCCAGGACCTAAAGACATTCATCCCAACATACCCTGATTGCCGCGTTTGATGGAAGTGTGCCTTGGAAGCGCGCCTAACTTTGCTACATCAAGCAAAACAACTTGGCTAGTGGCAAGGTACGACCTTAGAATCACTGGAAAAGTGGATCTGCAGAAAAAGCGCAAGACGGAAGTGGAGCTTATACGCTACAAATCAAACATGACGAGACACTTCAATCTGGGACATAGCCCCAACATGCCTGTAATAGAGCCTGCGGACCGATTGTTAGTCCGCATTAGTTTAGATGGACGAAACTCAAGATTTTCTGGTCCCTACACAATGATGAAGACCATAAAACAACAAAGAATTCTCAAACTGCCGCACTATTTGGAACTGGAGGGAAACACCGAAATAGCAAACGTCTTACCCTATCATCCCAGTATTGATTAAAACCGATATTCGGGAGGATATCATGTTCTGGCGAAGAAAAGAGGAAGACTGAAGATACAAGAGCGTGACGAGGAAGAGGCGGTAAAGATGGATGCTTGTAAATGTGCGTATTTTTTTTTTTCGTACGTATTGCAATTCGTAAGATATGTAGCATCGTTTTCCTAGGTAACTTCTGCCTCCCACTGTTCACCACTCATTCCTTACGTGTCCGTTTTAAAGACAATTTCTATGTTATTTGCATCTTTCATCCATAGCAAATCGTGTGAAATTGTTGCGGTCTGTTTCTTTATGAGCTATGGGATGTAATGGGTGTACCTTTGGACAGTTCAAACACATTAGAGTATGCGCTAGTTCTTGAATTGGAATATAACTATCGCATTTACAATATTGTGACGGTGCTACGAGCAGAATGACTGATGAAGACGACGATCGTGAATGGGATAAAGAAGACGACGCAGTGCTGCTGGGCTTGACTATCCACACATGTGACACAACAACATCCGCCAAACTGGCTGTGTCCTAGGGAGTTTCTAAATAGCAATTACAATTTCAAAGCAGGCTTTGCTTCCTGCTGAATTCCCCAGGCCAATTAATATAGTGGCCGAACCATTTTATCGTGTTGGTCTCAACCTCCTCGGTCCTTTTCCCACTGCAAGTGCGGGAAGTAATGGGACTGCTGTTGCTACGAATTATTCGACCTGTTATGCCTTCACAAGAGCTATCCCTTCCAGTTCCGCTGCCGACGTTGTAGACCTCCTGCTGCGAGACGTCATTTTACGCCACGGAGCTCCTCGACAACTTCTCGCCAACTGGGGTCCCTACTTTTTAACAGCGGTGCTGTTTAAGCCGGTCGTAATTTGTGCCGCGAGCCGCAAAACCTTGGGCCGATCCTGGCGCAGTGCAGAAATGGTCCAAGCGCAATGGCGCATACCCCTGTGGCCTATCGGTGCTGAGCCTGGCTACGTTTGACCAATCTAAAAACATTTGAAATCATAGCAGTAGTTCATGCCTTATGGAGCTAATGAAGCAAAACGCGTGAACAGAAAAAAAGTCACAGGCCTGCGCGGCACACGAAGCACAGTCACAGCGTAAGCTGGTGGAGCGGCTCGGGCACCACGCACAACAGGGTCTTCGCGGCAGTCTGTTCGCCTCGTTTTGACGAGAACGATGTGAACTGTCCGCCCGGCGTCGACGGCGAGCTGCGGCTTGTAATGTTCTCGCCAAAGCAGTCTGCTGAGCCCTGATCAAGCCTTAAAACTACAACTTAGATGTCGGGCGCGCCGCGTTTGCAGGCACCTTAACCCGCCGGGGTGCCTCAGTCAGCTAAAGCGTTGCGCTGGTGAACACGAGGTCGCGGGATCGAATCCCGGCCCCGGCGGCCGCATTTCGATGGAGGCGAAATGCAAAAACGCCCGTGTGCTTGTGTTGCAGTGCACGTTAAAGAACCCCAGGTGGTCAAAATTAATCCGGAGCCCTCCACTACGGCATGCCTCATAATCAGAACTGGTTTTGGCACGCAAAACCCCAGAAAGAAGAAGAAGAATGCAGGCACCTTAACTAGATGGCGCCACCATGCTGGCGGAGGCTCGGCAGCTCGGGAGCGCGTTGATGGCGCGCCTCGTCTGAATCGCATATCGTCATCTGCGCCTGCGGACGCTGCGTTTGCCAGGCATCTTACCTAGATGGCACCACCATACTGGCGGAGGCTCGAGTCGTCTCACCCTGCGTTTGCCTTAGGGTATTTTCGGCTGGCCCGATAGCAAGCGCTTGAGCGGCACAATGGTAGAGTCTCCCGCTCCCACGCAGCGGGCGCGGGTTTGATCCCGGCGAGAATCGGGTACTTCTTTCGCGTTTCCGGCGATAGCGGTTACGCGGCCGCCGGCGGCGGCATCATCGCGACCCGAAACGCCTATTGGAATGCGCCCATAACAGCTTACGCTGTAAAAAAACACGGGTAAATGTATTTGTTGCAGACGGCAGATGAATAATGATTTGCATCGGAACTAATTTTATGACAAGCTGATAATTCAAAATGTGTGTATATTTTACGAAAACGACCGTAGATTACGTTCTTTTTGCACAATTACGTCAAATGGCGCAAGTTCCATTTAACATCTGTATTTCACATAGGCTTGGCCTTGATGGTCAGCCGCAACAAAACATGAAACCGGAATCGGAATGTTCACCTAAAACGGCTGTACGGAAACACATTTACTTCCAACTGCTAAAAGCTAACTCATAGGTAAGGCTCACTCACAGGCTCGGTCACGTAAGGTTCTGGACGGTTCTCATTGGCATAACTATTTATTTATTATTTATTTATTTTCTTAATATTGCGATAGCAATTATATGGACACTCCAGGCGCTTTCCTGCCGTCGGCGTCTCCGTGAGGTTCCTTATAAAGTCTACGGGCGATAAAATCCTGCCGCGCGCCGTATGCTTTATGTGCGAGTAAAAGCGTGCGAGGGTGAGCCGGCGCTCGCGGCTCAATCTCGCCCACGCAAGGGGGGCGACGCGGGAAGGAAGCGTTACGTCTTCCAGTCGCACGGAACGGTTCGGAGGGAGGGTACGAAGGCAAAGGGGGGGGGGGGGGGGGGGGCTTACTCCGCGCTGCCCAAGCGACCGCGCGCGCCTGCCGGGCCGCAAGGCACCGGGGGGGGGGGGGGGGGGGGGGGGGGTGCGAGGAGTACGCCGCGTACTACGCCGCGGGACCGCGCGTCGTACTACGCGACTGTATCTTCAATCTGTGGCGGGAGCAGAGTCCTTCCTCCTTGCGCTGTGTTTTCGCGACCTGCTTAACGTTGAAGCGAGCGGCGGGACGGAGGCTAATTCAATCGCTGCTTCTGCCGCGCTTACTCACCACAGCGTTTTGACAGCGAGTTACCACGCTCTTCGAGTGAGATGCGTTCATGTTTGCTTGTGCACGAGACACCATGCTTGTTAGTTTAGCTGTTCGCTAGTTTGCTATCGCAATCGATGCTTTCGCAATTGATGAGCTGCGACTTTTTTGTGGTGCTTATTGCCACTGGCCGACAACCTTCGTTAGTGATATGTAAAGCAGCAGGATTTATTGGGATTTGTTTTTATGAATGATTCTAACGTAAGTGTTTTTTTGTGATTACAACCCAAATAGCTCAAAGTTGAATTCAATTCAATTATATTTTACGAACTATATACATATGTTGGTGGTCTCCATCGCAATAAAGCAGTGTGAAACAGCTTGACGGAGGCAAGGAGCCACTGACATGCGACAGAACACAAAGAATACCTAACTCTAGTGCCGACGTGACTCAAAGGTTCAATCAATGGTTTGAATAAAGAAGCATAAAAGCACATGCAGTTGGATTGTTCATAGGCATTTGCTAGGTTGAAAATGTGCACGCCAATAGCGATATACAGTGCGTTTAGTTCTGGTTTACATAGTGCAAGCAGAAATATAGATGAGGTGCTCGCGGCCTTTTGAATTATATATGTGTGCGAACGTTCGACGATGACATGAACCGGCCGGAAACATTTTGATTTTTATTGCGAAAGCAAATATATGGACATTCCAGGTGAATTGAGGTTCCGTATAAAGTCCAGGGGCGTGAAAATCGTTGCCGCGTGCCGTGCGCTGTATGTGCGAGTGAAAGCATGCGACGGTGAGCCGGCAATCGCGGCTCGTCACACACACAAGGGCGGGAATCGGCAAGGAAGCGCGCACTCTTTCATTCGCACACAACGGTCCCGAGAGACAGTAGGGAGGTGGAGGGGCCGCGCTTTCCTGCGGCCGTGCGCTTCCACCGGAACGGAAGGAGACTCCCGGCGGAGGGTGGCCAGGTGGAGGGACCGCGCTTTACTGCGGCGGCCTGCTCCCGCCGGGCCGCAATACTCCGGGGAAGGGTGAGGGAGGGGGAGGAGGGAGGAGGGAGGCCTAGCGTTTTGCGCCGCGAGCGCCCGCCAGCGCGGCTGTATCTTGAAAGCGATCTGCTGCGCGGGCAGAGATCGCCATCCCTGTGTTAACGCAGCTAAGATCGCGTTGGTGCAAGCGCCGGCACGAAGCTCAATTCGCTCGCTGCTGGTGCTGCGCTGACTCACTCCAACATTTTGACAGCGACTTTCCGGGGTCATCGAGTGAGATGCGTTCATGTTAGCTTCTGCGCACGTGACACCATGCTTGTTAATTTAGTTAGTGTGGCTATGTTTACAAGATTATGCGGTCATCCTTACGTTGTATAGCTGTCCACTAGTTTGCTATCGCAATCGATGCTACGCCTGCCGGGCGAAATTGCGACTTTTTGATAACCTGTAATCTCCGCAAAACTTACTTGGAGATAAACTGAAAGTATAAATGCAATTAGGGTTTCCTGTGCGCTGTAAAAAAATAGGCGCCTTTATTGGGAACGACTTTGCTTTAGTTTGATTAGGCTGTCTGTTATGTTTAATGGCGAACAGTTTTAACAGTCTTTGTGTTTAAGATTACTTTGACGTTGAAAGTCAGAATGAATGGAAAATATAAACCTGCTAGGCAAAATGTGGTTGAATAAAAAGCCACGAAAAAAAAGGAGACAGAGCGCGAGTTTTTGCATTTGCAAAAGAAGGCAGTTAAAACATTGCGCCTAGACAAACCTTTAGAAACTAAAACTCACGTTTGTGTTAATTTTTTTTCTCTTACACATGTTGCTATGGGTCGGGCAATTCTAACAAATCTTTTCACACCAGGCTTTCCATCTTACAAACAAAAGGTTCACCAGGAATGCGCTAGTTTTTTTTTTTTTTCTCGGAAAGGTTTGTCTATTGCCTGTGATTTGTGGCCCACTTGAAGTAATGGCAATCGGGGAGGACAAGCGGCTCAGGTGTACAGCTTACCCAGCAATTTGATATCCAGGAATTCTGACGCTCAGTTACCTTAGAAATGCTGCAAAAATATAGCCACTTTCAGGGACGCGGCAGTTTCCGGGACGTTTGCAACGAAAAGTATCGCTTTTGAGTAGGACGTAATAACTGTCTTGTACTGCTATGGCACGCAGGAAAACTGTCCTGCCATTATCACGGAGAGTTGTAGCTAGGAAATGATACAAGTATTACAGCACTTCCGGCATCCGGGGTGCGTTTAAATTGCGGCTTCACAAAACGATAATACTTTTCTCCTATTACTTCTGCCAGAGATGCAGCGTTATGCTTTTCAGAACTAATGCTAGAAACGCATTCCACTAATGTACTTTTTTGATGTACCGGAGTTTTTATTTAGCATGGTTTTCTGCAATGACAAAAAAGAACTCACGTAAAGAATTTATAGCAGTTATGCAAGTCTGTAGTTGCTTTCGACATATACTTGCTGTATCAGGAATATCAGTTGACGAGCGCTTTCATTTTGAAACTTCAGCTTATTTCCTCCTCTTATGCCCACGATCGATATGGTGTATTCCAGTAGGTGAGTCTGTAGACGCGCACTTTGTTTGTGACGGCAGTGGTAATTTAGGTTTAAGATTTGCATTCAACTCTTAACTCGGGTAACAATTACATACTCTGTAAAAATATGTATAAATGCATGTTCTTGCTACTATGAAATCATTGTGGGAACATCAGCAAAATAACATTGAGCATATATGAAATAGTAAACGCACATTCCTTGCAAACAATTTCTCTTGAAGGCAACTAATATTGCCAACGTTCCTGTGACGATGCCTCTCGGTGGCTATACTGAAGAAAACATCAGATGGCCGCAACTGCTTACAATCCGCTCTCCTGTCTTGCTTCAGCTATATATTTTGCTGATAAGAAAGAATATCTCTTCAATTGTTTCTCAATGGGTGCGTCTTAGTGCGGTATATTATTTCCAAGACATTTTGGATCGTCCGCACTTGCATGTAATGATAGTACAAGCTCGAGCTGTATCGAAAATAAGCACCGGGAAACCGTCCGAGTTGGTTACATGTTTTCTGACTTATAAGTACACAAAAGCAGTGTATACGAGCATGTAACAGATTAAGGGAATAAACGACAACCCCCAGACTCAGCGACTGAGATTACCTCAATTATTTCGATCTGCAATTTAAGACCTTCGATCCTTGGTGTACATTTGGGAAATCAGAGGATATCTTAGTATAACCCATTCGTAAATATTTAAAACATTGAAAGAGCTACAGTAACACCGTAAGAGCTATTGGACACCCTAGGACAGTGTTATGCTCTCCGGCAATCACGACAATACCTCGTCGTATGCGGTGTCCTTTGCCACGTAGGACACACAAGAGACATTCCTGTTAGAAAAGCCTCCTAAAGGGGACCCTTACGAAGCTTGCTTTTACTCTTCGCGTTTATTCTACGAATTTGCGTCACAAGCGCATTCGCTAAACAAACGCACAGCGCAAAGTCAACAGAGCTGGAATTAACAAACATCGTGACGCAATAAACATGTACCAGCGTTTCTAGCTCCGCATCTCCGTCAACGCTGTGCTGAGCTGGGTGCTGTTCAACGGAAGAAAACGCTGCCTCGGACTTCTTGATGCATATCAGTTTTAAGTAAAACTGAGCAAGGCGACGCGGATAAAGCTCTATATATAGTACAGTGCCAGAAATAAGCCCAAAGAATACGAGCAATATCTGTTCGCCCATGCAATGTGTACAGGTAAAAAGCGCTCCGCACATAAACGCACGGGCGTCGGTTTAGACTGCACCAAGATAGCATTTTTTTACACACGGTGTGCTGTGGGACGTGTAAGATGAACGCCAAATAAGGCAACCACGAAGGAATGGACACTCTTGCGCTCATACCTTAATTTGTGGTAAATTCTACCCAATTTAAACAGGACATCGTGCTTTGATGATATAATTTACACATAGAGTAAACAACGATAACAGCTCCAGAAACGGAACAAGAAAGCTTTTTGCGCTGGTTTCCTTCTTACAATTACTGTGATTCGAGAACCGCGATGTGGAAGCTAAATAAATTATTATGTACTTCTGGAATCCGTCAGATTATGCAATGCAAATCTACATTAGGCATTTATGAAAGCAAACAAAAGCAGCGTTGTGAAGGTACACAATTTCATGGAGCATCTCAAAGAAAAAAATTTTCACAGGAAGCACCAAATCATGGTTTACCTACACCCACTTAGCCTATTGCAATGCTGGGTCCTCAACTTCCGAAAGTTTTTGTTGTATATTAGGTGTTTTCGACCGGAAACAACTAATAGTAGCACAGTAGCATGTCATGGGGTTGTTTAGGTAGACACATGTAGGTGTGGTTGACATTTCAATGGTAACAAATGAAGACGTGGTATGCCATGAAGAATGCAGGAAAAATGGTCCAGAATATTGAGGTGAAAGGCAACTTCAAATAGCACAACACAGGACACAGCAACACAAGCAAAGGACAAAGCCTTGGTTAGTAAACAAACGCTGTATTTACAGGATCGTTACACTGAGCCATGCCGAAAAAAGTATAAATGAAAATATATTTCCGCATGGCTTTACATGTCGCTCCTGGAAATAAAGCATTTGGCTGCTAGTCAGTGCTCTGTCCCGTGGTTCTTTTGCGGTGTCCGGTGTCGTGCCGTTTAGAGCTGTTGTTTAGAAGATCCCAGCCAACCAGCTCAGATGAGCACTCTGTTGAAACGTTCAACATTTCAGGCAACGTAATTGAGGGCACCGCTAGCCTAGTTCACCTAGTTTCGTCACCCCACCTCCCATCACAAGAAAATAAATGCCCGGAGCTAACAACACAGCAAAATAAAGGAAGCACTATAACACTTGTGTGAATGCCGTTTCCGCCGCAATTATGGGACGCATGCTAAAATTTATTTTCAAAGGTCGGCGATGTCTGCTCTTTCTTTATATAAGTTACTCGTACCTCAATATTTATTCAGCAAACACTTGATAAACTTTAATGCAATACGATATCCCATAGATAAAGCGTTCTATAATTGTGATTGCTTTGCGAGCGCTACCTATGCATGCGTGCTCATTTAAAATAAAATACTTTAGCTCAAAGCTGAGTCGATGAATTGACTGAAGAATTGATGAATTTTCTCGTCGCTGTTGAAATTCTGATCTTTACATTTAATGTCATCATCTTTGTAGATAAAAGTCACGCATATCAACAACCAATATGTGGTGTCCCAATCAACGCCCCAGCGACGCCTCTCTCTGGGCAACATAAGCTAATTCCGGAAGCCATGATTTTGGTAATTACGTGCACCGAAGTGATTGTGAAACCGGAAGCACGTAAGAGGCGCCACCTTTTAGACGTCGAATATTACGCCTGTCTTGCGTCAACTGACTCTATCCTATAGCGGGAAACGTCTATATTTGGTCACATGATCTAGTTTACTGCAGTTCACGACTCCTGCATTTATATTTGTTTCGCTAAGCAAACATTATGCAGGTCAAATAAGCCAACGTATAAATTACAGCACATTACATGACCTGGCCAACGTAATTTATTTCATTTCGATCCAACTAAAATAGCAGCAACCCCGATTGTCCCTCTTCCAGTTCCTTAACGTTAGGCTTAATATTTTTCTGCCCTCACTTTTTTGTAACCTTTTTCGCTGAGACACACATCGGTACCACATGTTGGTTCCTTTACAATAGAGTGATCTTGCACTTTTAGGCTCGTGGATAAGGTATAAAGCTGCTCATCATGCCGGTTCCCTTATACACTGCCGGTTACTCCAATACACAGCACCAGACCTACTTTTGCTGGCTTCTCGCACGCCCTCGTGCTCATCGTATGCTGCATTTCACTTAAGCTTTACACTTCATAGGCCTAGTATGGTGATCTGGAGGATGTATCTATCATCCATTAGCTCTGGAGAGCAGCAAATTGTTTGAAGGGTGTCAGAAACTAATTATGAATTTCGTCTAAAGACTTCTTTCACAACACGTTTCGAGCAGTATTCTGTAACTTTATAGTTATCGAGGTGCCGGAGCGACAAATTGTCACATCAAAACCTCTTTAATCGTAAACAATCAAATGGTGATAACTGTGCACTAATGTAATGTTCGAAGGACTGACAAGAGCAAGAATATTTGCGATTGCCAGTCGGCCTCCAGCCGTGGATCGTTTCTTTAATCTAGATAAGTTACTCAGAGGACCACTGTCATCGGAATACAGTTGACAGGAAAATAAAAATGAGTTGGAGCGCAAACGGCCGTTGTTATCAAGTTATCACTGGCAGCTTACCGCTGTACGTGAAAAGCAAAGTGTGCAATCTTTGCATTCAACTGGTGCTAACTTATGGGGCAAAAACTTGGAGGTTAAAAAGAAAGCGTTAGAAGAAGTTAACACTCGCGCAACGAGTGATGAAAGGAAAGACGTTAGGCGTAGCGCTAAGAGACAGAAAGGCAATGGTGTGTATTAGAAAGGAAGGCAATGGTTTGGATTATAAATGATATTCTAGTAGCCGGTATTTTAGTTTACAAAAAGAGAAAGTAATGGAGCTGTGCAGGTTATATAATGTGAAAGGCGGATAACTGGTGGTCTATTATAGCTACAAAATCGCTACCAAAATAGGGAAGCCTAGGTGGGGCGGTTAAATTAGGATTTTAGCAGGCATAAAATGGGGCGAGTTGGTAAAAAACAAAGAGAATTTGAGACCGCAGAGAGAGGTTTTATCCTGCAGTGGATATAGATAACCTCCTCCTCCTGCTGCTGCTGCGGCTGCTGCTGGTGGTGGTGGTGGTGGTGGTGGTGGTGGTGGTGGTGGTGGTGGTGGTGGACATGATGATGCTCATGATCAAGAGCAAGAATATTTACGCTATGTGATAGGAGTGGTTAGTTATGAGCACTTAAGCTATACTTCTATTGGTTTGTTTGCAGCTAAAAGATCATTTGAATCAATAGAAACCAAGCCATAATAATATTGTCACGTGCATGGAGTAGGTCTGTAATAGCCAAGTTGCTTCCACGCCCAATAGACCACACAAACAATACATATTTCAACTACACTAATAAGCTATGTATATTACCTTTAGGTTCCTCAATTTGTCAAGCACTAACGTTTAATTTTCCTAAAAGACATAAATTATTAGGCAACGAAGACGGCGCCATTTATTACGTTTCCTTTGTATTGGGGCAGAAATGTACTGAAGTTCGGATATGTCCTTGATTTGAGTAATCATTACTGCTTCCAGTCACACGGCGAGGGAAAGCGTATCTCGTCTCGAAAGGATTCCTATCAATCTGGCACATTCCTGAGCACAACACCGAACGGGACAATGAACGAAGCGATGCGTAAGGGTGAGGAGAAAACCGCAATGCGGGCCCCTTTTGTATCATGTCTCTTACATGTATCTTCTATTGTACGGAAGAGACAACTCCCTCTGCAACAATGGTAGCAAGCTGTCTATTTTCCGGCAGCCTCGCACTCTCCGGAAATGACGAACTGGGAAAACGACGGGGAGGCCTCTGAATTGAAGCGACTGCAAGGAAGAGGCACTGAGGCTCACTCGTCGAGAAACCTATAGTCGTTCCTCTTCATTCGACCTCGGGAAGAAGAGCATTAGGACACTTTCATCATGCCAGTTTCCAGATTTATTTTTCGTCCCAGAGATATATTGCAGTTGAGATGCATGTTCTATTGACATGTTACTCTTGAATGTGCTAGAAAGGTCACAGTGTATTCGAGGTATTTTATTGGATGATGTGTAATAAGATGTCTGCAACACAGGCACTTTTTTTGTAGTTGGGTGATACAGACGAAAAAAAAAACAGGAAATTGTAAACTGCGCTGAAACAGTGCTATCTGGTAAACGTATCCGAATTTGTAAGAAAATTATTAAATGGATATTGAGCCTATATATTTGAAGGAAATTTCGAAATGAAGGAAACAAGCGAGAGAAAAACCTAACCGTGCGGTTACGAGTGTCAAACTCGGCGAATCTTTAGGCATAAGCTGTGGTCAGGGCTAAGTACGTTTTTCTCACAATCTCGAGCTCACCGAATCATTTCGGGGTCGGTAAGCCCTGCTTCCTCTTTACCATTTCAGTGTAAACACTGCTTCATTACGTTCTCGTTCAAACTACTAGGCTCGTCTCCATTGTTCGAATGATCGCCACCTTCTTAGGCATACACTGGCGCAGCAGCGCGCCGAGAAAGGTACAACTGCCAGCAATCCCGGCGCCGGTATAATAACCATCTCACTAAAGTGATGCGGCGACAAACATACACCGCCACGTTCTTAAAAAGCCAGATGTCACCGCGACGCTGCAAAGCTTCTACGAAGAGAACTTCTACGATTATGAACGCTAATGAGCTGGTTGCCATCTTGGTCTCTGACTGCGCTGCTCTTGAAAATACAACGTAGTTAGTTCCTTTCTTTGTGTCTCTCAGCACGTAATAGAAATCTATTTTGCTGGGGCTTTAGTTGCGTAATAATTAAGTAATAAACAACCAGCACGGTAATAGTGCTATGTAGCCAACTTATCCAGAGCAGTCCTCGAGTTGCAGTAGAGACTGCCAATTTCCCAGGAGAGCACTTGCCGCTACCAGAAAAATTTCCCAGTTCCACTGGATATCCGGTAGTACAAGCTCTAATATTTGCTGAAGTGATATTTAGGGACATGGAATGCCGCCGTCAAAGCTGCGTCTGTTGTTGAAGCGTCTATGAAAACAAATGCAGAGATGTAGCTGACGGCACATTTGAGGAATTGTTGTGAGTTTAGCTTCTAGGAGATAAGTAGATGATTTGTCGTCATTTTCCGGAATGATAAATGCTGCTGAAGGTTCAGGATGTTACCAAGGATACATGTTTACCTTTCTTTCTGAATGTCTGAAAACCAGTTCAATATTGCTGCATCAAGCGTTCAAAAAAGTGAAACACAGGCGTGACGTATTCGCCTAGTGCAGTGATTGGTCATGCATTGAATAGTTGTGCGAAAACATGGGCACGTCGACCACATAAAAGGAGAAGGTCAATGGGGAAGAGACGAATTCAATAAACCCTTTAGTTGTATTTTTATGCGCACGGTGTCTGTGTTCTTAAGCAACTGCAAATGTGGAGGCGTCCATTCATTCTGAAATCTGCGAAAAATACAACCAAGCAAAAGAAATAATGCAGTGAATTAATAATGTATGAATTATATTTATTTGGTTGGGTCTAAAGACACAAGCAATGCTTATTGCGGTTTAGGTGGCAATGTCCTACTTTGGGAGGGGAAGCAATGGACTGGGCGTTAGGTGGAGACGTGACAGTGAAAAATAGTTTTTATAGCGTTATTTTTTCAGTCCTTGCACCTTGCTCACTTAGCTTCTCATGACGACATTGGTCTTTCGTGGATAATATTGCAGCAGGGGGAGGGGGTATTCTGTAAGAGTCCATCTAGTGTACTGTCCATTTCGGCTGGCTCCATGTCGTCGATTGGCACCAGGCGCACGAGCGAGATGAAGCCAGCCAGTCTACTTCGCGCTCGGGCAGCTGCAGCCCATCGCTTACATCTGAAATGAACAGTCCACTAGGTGGACTCTTACAGAATACCCCCCCCCCCCCTGAACTCATCTCCCGATAATTGTCGCCGATAATGCGTTAACATTGAATCAATATGACGTTTCATGACACTACGATTTTGAAAAAGAGCCGTGATACCACCGCCCGAGAATTATCAGAAGCTTTTTTCATACAGTCACTGGGTTCGCAGTGCATTAGTGTGCCTTCCTTAAGCTTGTACAGCGCTGAATATGGTTTTTTGGATTATGTGTCATGAGTGCACTCTGGCGATCAGATGTTGTGGTGGTTGCCGCGCATGGTGCTCACTGCCCATGTTCTTCTTGTTTCTGCTCTATATAAAGGAGGGATGCAATAAAATGATGTCAGTTGAGCGTAGCGCCTTGTCCTGTCGTCTTTCACGTGTCCGTTGTTTTTGCGCTAAACAAATAATTATGGATTCGCACCAACTAGCCCGCCAACGCATTGTGCTGAACTATTGCTTCAAATCCACGTGAAAGAGCTCTTTCGAACAGCGGTACCTACTGAGTCCCGCATCTACGATACATATGACCCCTGTCCTCGTGGAAAAGTTCGTTAAACAGCGGCACGTGTGTACACAACGCAACATACTCGGTGACCCATGTTGGTCCGAGGGTTGGTTTCCAGCCCTGCTCCATCAGCGTAGGAGTCGATGCGCTACCCATTCGACCACGCACTACCCAGAGACCCAGGTTGGCGGGAAAATGATTAGATAGAAACATAGATACAAACACAGCCGCCGAAAAGCGCGTGAAATACCTAAAGAAGCCTGAAGATTCCGTTACAAGCTGCTCTTATGCTACATTTACTCAGGGAGCACTCTTCCAAACTATGCTAAATAGTCCTTTTGGTACAAATTCGTTAACCTTCGCCTCTGTCTTTATATTCCAATTTTAAGCGAGCAGGTTCACATCTTAGTTGTCACTCTCTTGGCTATATACGCGCCAATTTTTAGATTGCTTTCATGTGCTGCTCATGGCGTATACCCTCTAGAGTGTGAACGGAGTTCATGTTGAGGTAAGAGTATAGCAACACATTAGTCCGATTCCTTCAATTATTTTGACAAGGAGTGAACATTCGAATAAGAACAAGTATTGCAAAGATTTGCATTTCCAAGAAGTCATTGCAATACCTATCACACTCGAAGCATGCGCAGTGCATCTTTTCACGAAGTTCTCGGATGTTGAAGGGATGAAGGAACAAAGCACAAAGAAGGAATAAATTTGGAAGGCAACCATTTAAGCTATCTATGATCGAGCCTTTCTTCTAGTTAGCATACATAGCTTTGTACCCATGGTACTCAATAAGGTGGGACATATGCTTTGAACAAGTGTCAACGTCTAACTGGTAAATGTTTAAATATACCGGGTATTCAAATTTAAGCTTCACGGAATTTTTTAAAAATCGCCTGTGGCAGGTAGCATAATTCTCATCGTTGAGCTGGTTTATTCGAAGAGGCTGACATTAGTAGCACGAGAAATCGAAACACATATTATACTAATTACCAAAATTGACAAATGAACTTCTTAGTTACGCTACGACACAATATTGGAATTAACGAATTATAGCTGGTGAGTTTGCAAGATGCAACCACTTGAAATCAATTTCCTGGGATGAGACCAGTTTCGAGATATTATTTCCCAAAGTGGGGGACGAAATACATGGGTGTTACAGTTACTTTTCTTCTTCAATGTACAAAACAGCATTTTGGTGAAAAAGTAAGTGGAACAACAGTGCATTTATACGGCGAGTATGATGGCGGATATCTCCAAACTGGTGTCTTTCTGGAAATTCATTCCAAGTGGATACGCCTGCCAAGCTCACCAGCTACAATTCATAAATTGCGCTATGTGTCGTAATGTAAATAACTAAGAAGTTAATTAATGAATTCTTGTTAATTAGTTGAATATGTGTTTCGATTTCTCGTGCTACTAATGTCCGCCTCTTCGAATAACCCAGCTCAATGATAAGAATTATGCTACCTGCCACAGGCAATTTTACAAAATTGAGTAAAACCTAATGATGTTAGAAGTTAGCGCTGTGTGTGTACTTTTGTTCTTTTCTCTTGACTTGAGGGGTGTTTCACGCCTCATGTAGAACCAACGTTTCCGTGTTTCAGCATGCATTAGGCATCATTCCTATGAATTCCTCCTTATGGTTGACTACGTGTGATTGGTGATGTTCAAGAAAGACAGTCAAAATAAATTGTTGCATGCGAAAAGGTTATTTCTTATTAAAAATAATATTGCTACTATCGATGTTAAAGGCAGGTAATATTTCTCCAGAACACTGTGCTCACATTAGACTTAAAATTAATGAAGGGGACCAAGATGATGCACAAACGTATTCAAATTACATAATAAATTATCTGGCAGATTGAAAATAGGGCACTACTACTTTGGTCAACATGCTTGGCCACGCAAAAAAAAAATTCTTCTTAAGCTCCCGTGCTGTATTGTGCTTTGTTTACTTTCGATTCTGTCAATATATTATACTGCTTGAAATGCTTACCATACAAACACAGAAGCGACAATGCGGTAAGAACGGATACCTGAATGTCGAGAACTGTAAATCCTTTTTCTTGAATAATCTTGGCTGTTGGACATGGTCATGGCAGTTACATATATTCAACCCTCATATAGCCCTTTATCCCTCATATATATAGCCGCCTCATAGAGCTGCACTCGTCATCGGCGGTGGTCCCAGTGTCGTCAGTGAAGAGTCACGCTCGTTAAGCGCGATGATGTGCTGCTCCAACCGCAAAAGACGAGTTACGCTCGGTAATTTGCTTTGGTTTCAATTTTCAACACTACAGGTTGGTAGAAGTCTGGAAAGAAGACGTAATAAAGTATCAAGACTGAGGCAATATATCTTCAGAATGCGTTCCCTCAATAACCTTGGTGGTTAAGAGGATAGTATAACGAGGGATTACCGAAAAATAATTAACTTGGTTATTTTTGCTAACTCTAATTACCGTTCGATTATATTTCAAAGCATTGTTTACATGCATGTGCCCGCAGGTTTCTGAGAAAAAAAACATGAATATTTTAATATTGAACTCTATTTCATATTTTAAGTTGTTCAACAGAGGAAAGCGATAAAGCGAGAAACCAGCCAATACAGAAGGCCTCCGAAGATGCCCGCCATATTACGTCTACGTGGCCTTCGAAGCAGCACAAGACCCGTACTTTGCTTGCCCAGAACGTGTGCACCGAGGGTGATTAGAACCAGTGTAGCTCACACTAATGCCATGCTGGCACAAACGACGACCGTCGGTGAATTGGTTTCGCTCGTACGACGTAGGTCGTGGGTGGAGCGCAGCATAGGGGTAAGACTGCCCGATGGCCACTGGAGGCAATTAGTGATCCGCTAATCACGCTAAATCACGTTGCGAGCCCGCCTTAAACTGCATTGCGGTATACACGTGCGCTGCTGCTCTCTTTGGCGCGGCGTTTTTCTTTCCACGTCCTGAAACTCATTTGCAGAATGCCTGAACGTCCCCGAAAAGAAAGAAATATTATTTTTTCCCATCCATATAAACGCAGCAGCGAAGTCCGGCAAACTCAGTAAAAACGTCGAAGTGCAACGTAAAACTGGTGAGAAAGGGGTTCAACTGACTTCTGGGAAGTACTGTAACTGAAATGAGAGAACAGCATTTCAGATTCTATTCCATTCCTATTGCCCTTTGGTGGTCGTTCGCGCAGTGTCGTGCCACTGCCACTAATTTGTACATCTACTATGAGGTTAAGAACACTAAGGAATACCAGGACGCAGGGGCTTCGCACGCACATTTGAACAGATCATACTTACATCGGTGTATTGCACAAAATACATGAAAATAGTTTTAGTTGCAAATTATGCGAACACAGAACTTTCCTGCGTTACTCTTAATCAGGTTTGATTACCCAAGAAATTATTTGAAAACACATTCGGTGTTTGTTGCCTTTATTCTCTGTTGATTTTGATCAGATGAAAGTAAACGCAGATGATTAAGGGGTAAACGATTTTCCCAGAAAAATATTCGGAGCTCTAAGGATAGGTGCACGCGAGATTGAAAACTATGTGCGGTTATTTCCTGTGATAAGCTATTTCTCCAGCTTCTGTATAAAGAATGTCTGCACGCGTTCACCTCGCAGAAATAATACAACGTGTGATAATATGTCTTAACAAAAAAATGTGGTTGATCCCTCTTATATAGGAATCGGTATAGAACACGAAAGTGAAACGTGTCTTCACAGAAGTAGTGTAATGTTTATTGCACATTGATATATAATGTCTATTGGTGTTTTGTGGCTAAAGCGCCCTTAGGCGTTGATGCACCCACGCTGACGCCTGGTGGCACGTCTCCTCCATCACGACTACCAACGTCGATGACCATGAGCAACCGTCGTGCATATGGAAGCTGCACTACGCTGCACACGCTAGCACAACGCGAAAGACGAAGCACGTAACTGACACACTAATACAACGCGCAAGACAAAGCACGTAACTGAATCGTCACCGAGTCAAATCAGCGCGTACAGCGCGTCGTAATTGCAGCCTCCGCGATCAACTTCAGAAACATTTTCAGAGCTAATTGCGGAGGCCACGCTCCGCTGTGCTGAGTACGGTGAACGCCACCTAGTAGTGCTTCTGCGAGAACGCGTTGGTAGTGCTTCTTGATGCCAGCGTCCCTTCGAATGCTGGCATCGAGGCGTCGTAGTGCTGAGACCACCGAAGCGTTCACTGTCGGTGCGCGTTAGTGTCATAATGCAGTACTTCTCTTTTCTGCTCGTAGGCGGCGGCACCGCCCCGAGCAAGAGCGCGGGTACACGGAGGAGTGTTAGATATATAAGGCGCGTCTGTGTAGCTCTCTGCAAATGCGTTTGTGTCGCAATGGGTTAAACGCTCGGCGATCTATCGTCGCGGACCCAGAGGTCGTGGGTTCGATTTCCAAATTTTGCATGTTTGTGGAACTTTTTCTTCTGGTTTCTTTCTTTGTATTATGTTCGTGTATATTCGTGTGACGTATTTCCGTGACGGAAATACGTCAGTGAAGTCTTGGTGGACCCCGGCATAAAACACTTTCGTGTTAAAAAAAAAAACATTATGAGTACGATTGAAATAATTGCTTTGACAATACAGCTGATTTTATTTCTTCGTCGATGCCTAAAGCATACCGACGCCTGCATATGCTCTATAACGCATCCATGCTACACAATGTGGCACGCATGGCGATTATCTCAAAGAGCTAGTTGGTAATGGTACACTCGAAGTATACGTGGGATTATGGCCTAATGGTTAGAGAATAGGGCTCCTGTGCTGTGGGGCCCAAGTTCAAAGCCCACCATCGGACACGTAATGCGTTTTTTGTTTTTTGTTTTTTTTAGAGTGAGCGGTTTGGCGTGGCAGCAGAAACCAGCAGGCATGGTCAGGAAAATCCGGGAGGGCACACAAATAAACCTTTGCCGTATTAGCGATTTACCTTGCCAGTATCGACCTATTGTGCACGCTTGCTGGTTATTTGATCTGCACAAAAACGTTACACGCGCAACGTGCAGTGCCTCTGAATAGCTGTGTGGTCAACTACTTTTTCTCGGAGAGGTTGTTATGTTCATTTACGCCTGCAGAAGGTGAGTCGAATAATAATAACACTTCAAGCTTTGCACAACTCGACAAATATACCTGTAATAAATATACAACTCCGACATGTTTATGATCAAAAATCGCATACTTTTCTTTCTGTCACAAATTTATTGAGCCAGGCATTGGCTTTGTCCCTGGTACAAAGCAGTGTGATTATTGGGGAGTGTATATTTACTGCAGTTTGTAGGAACTACCGTTGAGTGTCAGTGAAGCGCCGTAACCACTTCTGTCGAAGTAAGGCACCGTGATCAACTTTCTTGAGTCGAGGTCGAGTGCTGAGTAAAGGAACGTTGTATCATTGGTAGTTAGTCTCTCGGAACTTGTTATCTAAGTTAGGCGTTCCTGAGCATCCAAGACCTAATTACCCGAATACTAGGGTACAGTTGGATATTTACAGGGTGGTGAAGAGAGAGAGAAACGTGGTATGAAAGGCAGGGAGGTTAACCCGAAAAGATTCTGGTTTGCTACCCTGCACTGGGGGAAGGGGAAATGAAAGGCGGAAAGAATAGGGAAGAGAAAAAGCAGTCACAAAAAAATCAAGGAATAAAAAAAGGGGAGGTTGGAATAGTCCGTCAGAACTATAGCCTGTCAGAAAGTTCACTCGATCGCAAAAACTTCAAGAGCAGCTTGCACATGGGGGTGAATATTTCCCATATAGACGTAGGAGCTGGGCACTGAGGACACTTTTGAGGTTTGTGGGTTGTAAATCCCTAAGCCCCGGTCACACCAGGCTTGGGGATTCCAGCTCGCAGTTTTGAGGGGACTTTCCATACGCGGGAAATGAATTTGTAGTCAAGGAACGCATCTTAAGAGTCCGTAGTTATGGATGTGCACCATGATGGTTCGGCGTCCATATTGAACCTGTTATTTAGACTTTTCGTTTACACTTCTGTATTCTGGACTGTTATTTTTGGCTTAAACATAGTCCAACATTACTTTCACCTGGAGTATTCTATTACTTGGATAACTTCGCAGTCCTACATCTTATGCTTTATTGAGATATATGACCTTTCGCAGTAACTCTTGCTCTGCTTGCCACAGTTGTGTATCATGTTTATTTTAAAGGCCACGCTTTCCACACATACGCCGGCGGAAGGCTGGACTGCCCATCTTGCGACTGTTCTCCTGGGCATTCCTTCCGATTTTTACGCATATCACGTTTGTTCAGCGGCTGAACTTGTGTGCAGCGTTCCCCTGCGGTTACCTGGCGAGATTTAAAAGAAGCTTTCTGTGGCTCTTCTGCCGACGTTTTGGGTGTTGGCGACTGCTGTGTAGCCGATCATACAGCTTGGGCCACCAGTTATATGCCACTGGCTTTGTCTTCGGTGCTGGCTGCTGTTTTGCACAAATTCAGTCCGGTATATAGTGGAGACCAGCATAAAATATTGGGCAAAGTGAGGATGTCGGGTGGATGCGGTCTGACGTATAGTATATAGTCTGTATGATATAGTCAAGCGCCGACGTGATTTCCAACAGAAACGCAATTTTGGCGTCATATTATCGCCGTAATTGCTTTGTCGCCCGAACAAAGTGCAGAGCAAACACCGGATACTGTCTGTCGTCGCTCACTCCATAATCATCGTTCTATCATCGTCATTTTCTCGCCGTTTTTTAAAGCGAAGCTTTATATGGCTAGGCGAAAAGAAAACTCACATCATCTCTCCCTACGGGCAACCATGGTGGGATGCGAAAGCATCGGGGGGGGGGGGGGGGGGGGGGGTGCGCATCGAGTTTCCGTTTCGTTTCACTTGGCAACACAACCCAACGAAAGTTAGAGTCAGAGAATGTATTGAGAAGAAAGGAGCCGTTTGTACGGGGTTGTTGCATCTTTATTTAGAGATCGTACGTGATTCCTAGCGTCGGTGCGTGCGGTATCTTGAAGACGATGGCTTTGTGGTCGGTGAAGTGTAGCGTCAATGGGTCTTGCTGCAAAAGGTCGAGTTTTAAATTTGCGAAGACGAGGTCTATGCACGTTCCCGTGATGCACACGTTGCAGCTGTGCCCGAAGCTCCGATCGAGGAAGTCGCGCTTGAACCAGGCGTCAGCACCGTCAAAGCCCGGGCGTTGTAATGGCCTCGAACGTGTTGCTGCTCTGGCCGCAGACTCGCGTTGCCTCGTCGCTTCGGGATCGGGAGCTGCCGCTCGACGCTGCTTTGCGCTCCGACTTCCCGAGCCCGGAGTTCGGGCTCGGCTTGATAACGCTGACGTTCCACTTCGGCGTGCCGAGCCCGTGTTGCTTCCGTAGAAGTTTCCTGCCGACGTTGACATTTACGTTCGGCTTCCCTGGCCCGAAGTTCGGGGTCCGCTTGCCGACGCTGACGTTTACGTTCGGCTTCCCGAGCCTTCCTCTGCTCCGCGGCGGTGGCGCTGCCGCTGCAACTAGCGCCGACGTTGACGTTGTTCATGGCGTTTCGCACATAGTTGCACAGAGAGAGAATGACGGAAGGACTGCGAACGCGCGCGTTATACTGCGCCGCGACACTTGCGCCGCCTACCGGCGTACCCTTAGAGAGAGAGGGAGAGAGTGAGAGAGAGAGAGAGTTATATGCAATGATTTGCTGCACCGCACCTGGGGCGGAGAGGGGGAGAGGGGAGGAGCACACCTGCGTAGGAGAGGAGAATGAGGGAGAGTTGCGCATGAGCAGTATGGGTGCGGACGCCGCAGAACGGACACTGGCCCGAGCATAAGATGCTCTCGCATCTAAAAGCGTCTGTCTTTCGCCTGTGTTCAGAAAACTATCATCATCAGCATTGGCTCAAGCGTCGTCGTCTTCTTCCGCAGCTAGCTCATTGGCGCCTCTCGGGTAGCGCTCGTGCTCGTGCTCGGCACGCGCTCGTGCCACTGCTCCCGCGTTCATCGTCGTCGTCTTCTCCCACATGGTTTCGTTGCCGCTCATAATCCCAGCGTAGAATTTGACTTGTCTTCTGAACAAGTCCAACTTCTGAACTTGTCTTCTGAACAATAATGAACAGGCCGCGTTACGGGGGTATGAGCAATTGATTAAGGGGGTATTAGCCATTCATCATCTTACATAACAGACAGATTTAATTTTGAAGCAATTTAATTTCGAAGAATGGCAAGTGGCAATGGCACGCGTATGCTGCTAGCCACGCCGCCGAGCAAACTGGAGACATCGAATGGAAGAGACAGCGGCGAACTGCGGGCACACCTTCAGTGACGTCATTCTCTCCGTGGCAACTGAATGCGTGTGTAACCTCATTAAGAAACACGAAGACGTAAGCAATACTTGAGAAAGACTTTAATGAGCTGTAGGGATTAACCGCGTCATATACACCGGGTCCGCACGTTTCAGCTTCACTGGTTAACCATCTGTACGGAGATCTTGGACGGTATTTTTTTTATTCGTCACATGCTGTCTTTTCCACTATGCTATCGTCGACCTATTATCATTTTGTTGTCTTCACGATGTCGTGCAGGTGTCACCCCATCGTGATTTTGCAGCCGTCGGCATGCCGTGGTCCTCAAGCCTTTGGCGTTACATAATCATATTCGCAGAAGTTCGGAAATTTGCAGGGGCAAGTTGGAATCAGCTAGCGCAAGGCAGGGGTAATTAGAGAGCGCAGGGAGAGGCGTTCGTCTAGCAGTGAACATAAATATAGGCTGATGATGACGATGATGATGATTTGCGCCGTCATCACACTGACCATTCGTGGCTCCATCATCATGGTTTCACCATCATCAATTCATTCTCGTCACTGAGTGCTCGTCATTCAATTACCATCATTTAACTGTTGCCACTTCGTAGTCATTCCGTCTTCATGTGACGTCGTCGAACCTTTGTAGCAATGCAGTCGCTGACATGCCATCATCGTTATCAGCTGTGGTTATTTCGTAGTTGTGATTCAATCGTCATCATTCCACCGTCGTCAGTCTATCGTCGTCATTCGGTGATCTTCCATCCGTTGTAATTCAAATGTCGACATTCCATTACGTCGTCTTTTATTCGTCGTCATCCCTTGTTCGAAGGCAGTCGTGATGCCCTCGTTATATTGCCGTCCTAGGCATGCCGTTATCGTCATGAAAGTGTGGTAACTGCGTAATCGTCATGCCGCTGTTATCAAGCTGCCATGGTTCCATCGTGATCATTTAGTTGTCATTATAGCGCTGCCGTACCATTCCGATCAATACCTTCTACCCATTACCAGAGGCAAGAAGCCCAAGAAACAATTTCGTAACAAACCATCCCCGTACTGGGTAAGTGTGTTTAGTGCTTTACCAAACCAGTCTAAACCAATCCAATCCAAGCTTTTGTATCAATACGTTACGCATGCGGTAGGTCATTTACGTCATTTTCTGCAAGCATTTCGTAATTAGCATTGCGTTTGCAAAATATTTTAACTATCATTTGCACAAAGAGCACCTCAAGCTTCGCTTAACACCAATTGCCACATAAGCCTAGGATCCTCCGACTCTTCTTTTTCTCTATGGCGTCCCATGGTTCTCCACAGGACCGTAAATGTTACGTATTTGATGCAGTTCTTCGCACATTCGCATACTTCAGCCCGGTACCAGAACACTCATTAGGTTTTCCTCAGCCAGGACCTCGCAACATGCACATATGTTTTCGTCAGGCGCCGAAATGTACGGTGCCCCCTCACTCCTGTCAGCGATGAACCATTTCGCTTGCTTGCGCGTGCATCAAAGACGTTCACATTAGAAATCAGCGGACGACATGGTATAGTTACAGCTAAGAGAGTACAGCCGGCGTATATTGTTGGAGATTAATTGCCGCCAATTATTGAGAATCCTAAATGAGAAATTGTAAGAGTAGGATTGAACAGGAATATACAGAAGACACATCTAATGTTCCATAGCCTGGCAAAGAAAATAGAATTCATGATCGCAAGCCGTCTCTAGAATGTCGGCAGGAATAGTTTACCTAGGTCAGTTACTCACAGGAGACCCCGATAATGATGAACAGAAAATTTGCAGAAGTATATAAATGCGATGGAGCGCAGACCAAATCCTGAAAGGGAGCTTACCAGTGTCTTTTCATTGGGAATTGTACAATCATTGCATTGTACTGGTGCTAACATATGGGGCAGAAAGTCGGAGGTTAACAAACAAGCACGATAGCAAGTTAAGGACCGTGCAAAGTGTGATAGAAAGAAAAATGGCAGGCGTACTTTTCGGAAAGAGGAAGAGCGCGGTGTGGATCAGAGAATCAGAGAGCAAATGGGGATAGCCGACATTCTAGTTAAAGTTAAGAGAACAAAGTTGAGCTGGTAGCCAATATAATGCGTAGGATATATATATATATATATATATATATATATATATATATAAAACCGGTGGAACATTATAGTTACAGAATAGCTGCCAAATACGAATAGCGCAGTCGAGGATGACAGAAAATTAGGCGGGGTGATCAAATTAGAAAATTTGCTGGCGCAAGTAGGAATAAGATAGCGCAAGACAAGGGTAATCAAAGATTGCTGGGAGAGGTCTTCGTTCTACAGCAGACATAAAAATAGGCTCATGATTATTACGATGGTGATGATGATATTGCTCCTGCACAGACTGATGTTCAATTGAACTTCACCACCTATACCAGTCAAAGTAGTATCGTTAACTCCAGTTCTCAAGAAAATTACAGAAAGACACGTTCTGCACGGGTCGGGGGAGCCCTATCGCGACCAGCCTTTCGAGGACGACGACGCTGGCGCTTAATTTCACAACCAACCTCGGCGCTTATAGTGAGAAGGAAGACAGCACGGAGTCTCGTGCAGTTTTGTAAATGAAAGACACTTCGAATTATAAAGCCACCGGGGGTGCTTTCCTGTATATCGGCTGATTCCACCATACTGTCGAATGTACTATCTTGCCAACCCAGATTAGCCTAGAGGGCTGCTATAGCCGCTCCTTAGCTCAAGTGAAGGGTAGCAAACTGGATGCCTGTCTGGTTGACCTTCCTGCCTTTCCTCTCTCTTGTTTCCTATCTCTCTCTCTCTCTCCCTCTCTGATTGGCTCAAGTTCCGCCATGACAGAATTTCTCAATATGGCAGAATTCGTCGATGTCCAGAGTAACACTCTGGGTCTCGACGTATTCGCGTTTCTGTCCCGACAAGTTGTATTATACCTTAAGGAATATTGCCGCACATGCGGGCAGCTATGCAGCCACCATTTCGCCAGGCGTGAATGGCGCAGGAACAAGCTATATGGTAGTGCATATGTCTGCTTTTGTTGTGATGTGTGACTTTGGCGAGATTTTAGTTTTCTGAGATATTGAAAGAAATCGACTTTTAAACCATCACTTGCGTTTTTCAGACACACAAGAACGTGTGCAAAGTATCACTACTACTGCCTCAAGCGCCATTCTGCACTGTTGCATTTAGAACGAAAAGAAGTTTGTCGACACCAATCACAGAAATATGGCATTGCATGTGAAAGTTGAGAAAGCAGTATTTCTAGTTGGGCTGTCATCGTTGTTGAAACACCATTGAGAAAATTGCGGCGTTAATGAATGCCCGAGGTAATGCGGTAAGCAATAAAGCAATGCACAGTGAAACGAGCCTGACTACATGATGGTTGAGAGTATGGCTCCCTCACACTTTATTAAAGATTTACCCAGCAAATATCGTCATAACTATTCTTTAATATTTCGCCAACACAAATGTCTTTAGAAAAAATGAGTAAAGGACAGAACACATCGATGAAAATTGTTAGTTTTTTTCATCACAGCCTCATATTTTACAAGGAAAAAAACACCGCCCAAGCACTCCGTACAGATGGTCAACCAGCGAAGCTGAAACGTGCGGCCACGGTGTTTAGCAGTGGATTAATCCCGACGCTGCATTGAAGCGTTTCTCAATTATTGGTTACATGCACGTGTTGCTAGTGGAACGCAAGCGCCAATGGCGGGCGGATGCTGCTAACCATGACGCCGAGCTAACTCGAGATATCGAACGCATGTGACAATGGCGAGTCGAGGAGGAGGCGTTTAGGGCAAAGCAGCGTCAACGTGGCAATGGCAGGAACGCGTTCGCCGGGGCCAACGCCCGCTTTCGGCGGGAGTTTCTCGAGCGGCACTTTGGCTTCGGCTGCGACGAAACGTCCACGTTGAAATCGCGAAGTGGAACGCAAGCGTCTGTGGCGGGCGGATGCTGCTGACCACGACGCCGAGCTAACTCGAGATATCGAACGCATGCGACAACGGCGAGCCGAGGAGCCGACGTTGCGGGCAGAGCAGGTACGACACAGCCAACGACGTCACTAGCCGCGCTGCCAATGGCGCGCGCGCTTGGGTGCGACGTAGAGAATGACGTAACTGACGGCGCAGCCAATAGAGACGTTTAGCGAAACATGGGACGAACGGTTTTTCGTTTCGCCTAACCATATACAGCTTTCGCTGTAAAACAAAATTTGTGAGCCGAATTGCTCCTCGATTCTATTTTTATTCCATTGATATATATTACCCTCAAAGTTTTATTTTAGTTTTCCTAACCGCATTTGGATCAAAACTGCAACCGTCATATCTAAAGCAAAATACACCAAGAGAAGTGAACTGAAGAAGAGATTCCAGGGAAAGTGAGCCGATAAATTGGATATTTCGAAACAAAAATAGAACACACAACTAGGAAGCTGTAATAACGTAATTTGATTTCACATGCTGGTTGTTGTAAGTGATTTGTATCTCGTGCCACTTCCGAATGTGAGGCTGCCCTTGTCGTGGGATGTCTATCGTGAGTTGGTAAGAAGTCTCTATAAAGTTTACAAAGACAGTACAAAGGACCACCATCAGGTTCAACAACAGCAAGAAGTCGGTGAAGCAAAGGAATATTGACCCGAGTGGTAGTCCAGTAAAAAAATAAAGTTTGCCTAAGAGCAAAATATCGTGTAATTTGATAAATACGACCCTGGAGCTGTCCAGGGAAATTAGGTGGTCAGAGTCGGGAAAAGGTTAATCTGCTTATGAATAACAAGGTTAGAGGGGAACGTGCAGGAGCGTATCGCCAGTGAAAGGAAATATTTTAGTTCATAAAACACGAACATGTGTAGGCCGGGCATTCTGAAACGAGTCAAAGTGCACACAGAAAGACTCTAACCAGCATGCAGCATTTTTGAGTTTCTACTTAAGATGAAGCTTTGCTTTATGATATCTTGTCTAAATAATTAAGAAAGTAGAAATTGTGTTGCTCAGTACTCACCCACCAATATTAATGTTTTGTCGCATTTTATCAAGTTACAGTATACCGAGACCTCCAATTCTTCGAAATTGTAAGGTTAAAGAAATGTCACAGTTTCGCCCTAGGGGCGAAGTAATGAATGCGATAGCAACACAGCAATGCCATACGAAGGTGAGCGGCTTTGGTATCAATATGAATTGTAGTAAACATAAGCTGATTAAGTAAGCAGGTGTGCTGCGCCGTAAGTAGACCGACATGAAGAGAGACTCGATGACCACGAGAAGGCGCCTGTGAAACGGTGGTGTTGATGAGATGCGCTTCCCGTGGGCAGCGGGTGCGTAGGGACACATCTGTAGCGCTGCACTGCCGATCCGGGCAGCATTGCATGTGTAGCGTGCGTTGGAAAATGTGGCCCGACTATTACTAACTGAAGGAAAAAGCGTGGTGTGAGCGCGCACAAACAAACATGAATAGATCACACTGAATGACTGCAGACAACGACAGTGAAAACGCTGGCAGCAAGCAGCGGGCGAAGGTACGTGCGGTCTATCGCTTCAACGGCAACTGAGCGGCGAATGCACGGCGCATAAAGGTCAGAGCCGTGTGGAGATAAGCGACGGTGCGAGCGAGCGACGAGCGCGGTTGCTGGCAGAGTAGAAGTGCGCCCCCCCCCCCCTCCCCGCTCCCTCCGGCGCTGACTTCCCGCTTCCTTGCTTGCGCGTGGGAGATTGAGTGCGTTCGCTCTCCGTGATAGCGCGCGTCCCCCCCCCCCCCCCCCGCACGCTTCCGCTCGGGCATACGGCGCGCAGCGAAGATTTTATCTATAGGGAACCTGACGGCGACGCCGACGGCAGAGTTGAAGTGTCCATATAATTGCTATCGCAATAAAATAACCTGGAGAATCAAGTTGCGAATTTTCCCCCGAGCAATACCTTAACAATATCCTAATTTTGTAGACTGCACCCAGTACACTTTTAAATGAAATTGTATTACATAGAACATTGAAATATACTACTGATTTGTAAACAGGACTTTCTTTAAAGCCTTCATAAACATTGTAACAGTCTCGCGTAAGCTGTACATAAGCTGGTATAGTACCAGCTTATGTACAGCTTACGCGGGACTGTTGGAATGCTTATGAAGTGTACATAAGCTGGTTGAGTATGTAAGCTGTATGTAAGCTGTACACGCAGCTGTACATTCGCATCTAGAATTTGTCCGCTACAGTTGTTCTAACATATGCACTAAAGTGCATACAATATTTGTTTTTGGTGCATAACTACAAAATCTGAAACTTTCGGTTACAATTTTGTATCAAAAATTGGTGCAAAAAATGCAGAAGAGCCCGCGCACGTACAGTGCATTTGGTGCATGG